>NC_048572.1:30124828-30342328 GCF_013265735.2 Oncorhynchus mykiss | reverse complement strand
TGTAGTTTTGTGGTGTCTCTCTTGTCGTGACGTGTGTTTCGTCCTATTTTATTTGACATGTTTTAGCCCCTGTCCCCGCAGGAGGAATTTTGCCTTTTCGTAGGCCGTCATTGTAAATAAGAATTTGTTCTTGGTTGACTTGCCTAGTTAAATAACATTTTAAAAATGAACTCCTCTGGAGTTAGTTAGAAAGGAGTGGTAGCTGCATTAGAAAGCCTGGTCTGGGTCTGGTCTAGACTGGTCTAGGTCTGGTCTAGGTCTGGTCTGGGTCTGGTCTAGACTGGTCTAGGTCTGGTCTGGGTCTGGTCTGGTTCTGGTATGGGTCTGATCTGTCAGGGTCTGGTTCTGGGTCTGGTCTGGTCTGTACAGTCCTTGCTTAGTCCCCAGTTTACCAACCTACTATATGTACTACTGCCACTTAGCACAAGCTTTTATCCAAAGCAAGTGAATCCATTTTTAATATGTGCATGTGATCCCTTCAGGAGTTCAACCCACTACCTTAGCTTGCTAGCTTTCTATGAACAAGAGCCGAGATGATCCTGCAGTCTGAGTCATAGGCAGGACTGACTTGATATTGTTACCCTACTATTATGCTGTTGATCAGCTATATTAACCCCTCTCTCCATGACCTCTAATCTCAGACCGTCTCCCCTCCTTCCAGTTCATCCTGCCTGTGCTGTCCCACAACATGAACCTGTTGTATTAACCCCTAACTCTCCTCCTGACCTCTAACCTATCCTCCAATAGGAGTGTTTCCAGTTCATCCTGCCCGCGCTGCCCCACGCCATTGACCTGCTCCGGGACGCCGTGGTCAAGGTGAAGGAGGCAGTGGACGAGCTGGAGGACCTCCCCTCGCCCCCGCCTCCCCTCTCACCGCCCCCCAATAGCTCGCCGCGGCGCCAGACGGAAGATAAGGGCGTGCAGTGCGAGGAGGAGGACGATGAGAAGAAGGACAGCGGTGTGGCGTCCACTGAGGACTCCTCGTCCTCGCACATCACCGCCGCCTCCATCGCCGCCAAGGTAACCAATGGGGAGGTAAGGGAACGGGAATCTGGCAGAACTTCATATGCAATGTCTACATTCCGATTCTCCACTTTTTTGTGCACACCTCTCCTAGATTTAAAAACATTGTATTGGTGTAAGCATTGGCTAGAGGAAGATTCAACCATGAATCCATGATGGGAAGTGTACAAATGCACACTGGGAAAAGGGTGGCGAATCGAGACATACAGTGTGTACAGTATATTCCTATGAGTACACCACCCTCCATGTCATCATTATTATTTCATACAACATTCTCATAATCATTCTGTACACATGTAACGCTTTTCAGATGTGTGTGTGTGTGTGTGTGTGTGTGTGTGTGTGTGTGTGTGTGTGTGTGTGTGTGTGTGTGTGTGTGTGTGTGTGTGTGTGTGTTATTCATCGTCCATTGAAGTGACAGTTGTCCATTTTCATTTTCCTGTCCCGTCCAACATCAGGGTGGACTTATAGCTCTGTGGTCCTAATGTCATGGTAACAGGTTTCGGTCAAGTCCCGGCTCCATCCTGGAATTTTTCTCATTGTCCAATCATGGACATTCATTGGTAAGATTACATGCAATCCATGTTTCCTGGACACAGATGAATCCTAGTCATGGACTAAAAAGCACTTTCAATGAAGATTGTCCATTGACTTTGCTTTTTCGTCCAGGACTAGACTTACTCTGTGTACGGTGAACCACCTCCATGTCTATTACATATAGATACGTCCTGATTCATCTCTGTGATCTATAATCTATCCTCATATCATCCTGAAAATCATATCATACCGTCCATATTGCCCAGTTTCATTCATTATTCATTCATTACTGTAATATCATCACACTTAGAAGTGTCTCGGTGGCTCTTGGCTATAGAAGCTGTCTGGTAAGGTTTACAGTGTTTATTCCACTGGTTTAGTTTAGGCATGGGGGTCCAAATGTATTAAGGTTTGCTTTAGGAAGGAGGGTTAGGTTAAGGTTAAGTTTAGCTGTAATTTTTGTGAGGTTAAGGTTAGGGAAAGGCATGAAAGTTAACATTGGGTTAGCGTACTGCCGCCATTTATTTTCTTCTGGTCAAATATGCACTGCCTATAATGAGCACTGAGGCACAAGATGCTGTGCTATAGTGAAGGTAGTCAACGGGTCAGATGTGTAGCATGCTATCTAATATCTATCTAATGTGTAGCAAGCTATCTAATATCTATCTAATGTGTAGCATTCTATGTAATACAAATTCTACAGTCATAATGGGCCATTATTTGAGTGTGTGTGTGTGTGTGTGTCTTGTTCTTTCTTTCTGTGTGTGTGTGGGTGTGTGTAGATCCCAGATAGCATCATCTCCAGGGGTGTCCAGGTTCTCCCCAGAGACACAGCCTCTCTGAGCACCACGCCCTCTGAGTCGCCCCGTGCCCAGGCCACCTCGCGCCTCTCCACCGCCTCCTGCCCCACGCCCAAAGTAAGGCCTTACACCCACACACACATATGTATGGACAGACGCACACACACACACACAGTCATACCATAGACAGACACACAGATGCCATTTCTCTGCCGAAGTGTTCTCTTCAGCGTCTATCGATCATCATGTGAAGATGGCGCCGACAGACATGGCTCTGCTTCTAGCTCCTAAGCAATTCTTTCACAAGCATTTCGCTACACCCGCAATAACATCCGCTAATGATATGTGTATGTGTACCAACACAATGTGATTTCATTTGATTTGATCACGGTGCTATGCCAAACCAAAGTGTGTGTGAAAGGGCCCCTGCTGTGGCTAGTATGGTAGTGGCTGTGTGTTTATGTGTGCGTATCCTTGTTTGCGTGGGTCAAGTGCATTACACTGAATTAACTCTCTACCTCCACCACACACTCACACGTCCTCCTCCATTCCCTACCTTAAGTCAACCCACTCCGGTTTCTCATGCAGATCGGTGTACTACGACGCAGGATAGAGCAGTGAGGGATAGCTGGTGACAAGAAAGTGGTTCACCTTTTAGCCAGGTACATTTCTATGGCAATGAATCATTAAGAACTAACCTGCTCCGGGAAAGGCTAACTCGGGGCTAACTCCACTTATCCTGAATGAAGTGGTTGAGCTGCGATTTGTGGACCAATCAAATCAGATTCCCTGCATCATCGTCTCCTTCATTCTCCGGACCATATTTGAGGAAGACAACTGATGAAATATTGTATTTATTCAATGTTCTTAAACGTGTTAAAAACTGTAACATTCAAATACGTATCACACTACATATTTAGGAATGACTTAATAAAATCATTGTATCGAGTCTTCAAAATAAGTGGCTGTGCACTGATAGCACACCACTGAGCACCAGAGACGCTATTAACGATCCGCGTAATGAAAGAAAGACGACACACTTCTATCTTATTTCCCACCATAGCCTCGTGAAATTGCAGGATAACTTTTCTTTCATTTTAATTTCGGCAAAAAGGTCAATCTGGCACTAATATGGATGCTGGTTTCAGCAACGTCTCACTAAAGAGTTAGGCGTTCGTCTAACCATGTGCGACATGCACACACAGTTACAAGCCAGCTAGAGCGACAACTGCCGGATCAATATCCACCTTCATAACATGGATGAAGCCTGAGCTGGAATGGGAAGCTAACTGAAGCTGGCTAGCTTTATAAAATCCTGGGGAGATCTAGACGGCATCGTACTATACCACTATGGTCTCACAGTCAGAGATGCAGTCTATCTCTCTCTCTCACTCTCTCTCTCTATCTATCTCTATCTCTCTCTCGCTCTATCTCTCTCTCTATCACTCTGTCTCTCTCTATATATCTCTCTCGCTCTATCTCTCTCGCTCTACCTCTCGCTCTCGCTCTCTCTCTCTCTCTCTCTCTCTCTCTCGCTCTCTCTCTCTCTATCTCTCTCTCGCTCTATCTCTCTCTCTATCACTCTGTCTCTCTCTATATATCTCTCTCGCTCTATCTCTCGCTCTATCTCTCGCTCTGTCTCTCTCTATATCTCTCCCGCTCTACCTCTCGCTCTCTCTCTCACTCTCTCTCGCTCTCTCTCTCTCTCTCTCTCTTGCTCTCTCTCTCTCTCTATCTCTCTCTCGCTCTATCTCTCTCTCTATCACTCTGTCTCTCTATATATATCTCTCTCGCTCTATCTCTCTCGCTCTACCTCTCGCTCTATCTCTCTCGCTCTATCTCTCTCGCTCTACCTCTCGCTCTATCTCTCTCGCTCTCTCTCTCACTCGCTCTCTCTCGCTCTATCTCTCGCTCTATCTCTCGCTCTGTCTCTCTCTCTATCTCTATTTCGCTCTATCTCTCTCGCTCTATCTCTAACTCTCTCACTCTATCTCTCGCTCTATCTCTCTCTCGTTCTATCTCTCTCTCGCTCTATCTCTCTGGCTCTATCTCCCTCACATCTTGTCTCCATGGTTCTCCTCCTGGACATTGGGCAAGTGTCATGGGAATAGACTAGGGGTTGCTATGGGAATGGCTGAAGGGTATATACAGTAGATTCCACCGCAGGTTCACAGGGTCGGCCAGGCTGACCACTGCCACATGTAGGTGGTATGTACAGTATGAGTGTCTAGGAACGGTACACTATGGAGAACGGAGAATATAGATACAGTGTTCAGAGAAGTAACACAATGGCTGTGTGTGAATATACACTGCCTGTGTCAAACAGTTGTTTGTTGTTGTTGGGGGGTGTCATAAGCAGACACATATTTGTTCTAAGACGTAGGATTATCTCAGTTTCTATTTTCGTAGTTCGTAACAATTCCAAGACGACTGACTTGGCTTACTTAACTTGGGGTTGTTGTGGAGCATTTGGTGCCAATAGTTTGCTAAATGATTTGTTTGTTTATTCCCTGCGTACCTAAGACCGTAGAGTCCTGGGAAACGGGATGTACAGTAGACTTTGAGCTGCCACCACTAAATGCCCAGTAGTGGTATTGTTTAACTGGTAGTGGAGGCAGTATGGTCTCGATAGCAGTACTGTATGTAAGCGGTGAGTAGGCGTTGTGCTACTGTCCCAATGTGTCTGTAGTTCCGCTGCAGTATGAGGTGAAGTTACTCTACCTCACTAAACTAAAGCCGTTTTTGTTAATGACCCAGTTTGAGTTGCTGCTTCTCTGTCAGGAGCTGCCGTATCCTCCACATTCTATAACCACATGAGTCAGCGCGACAAAGCCTGGCCAAATCTCTTCCAACAAAGTACATAGACACATACAGTAAATCAGGCGTGTACGCCGCTTTCCTAACTCACTTTGAGTATGATTATCCAATGTTCAGTAAAGGGCTTTCCAGACAGGAAGCAATGGGGGGAGCGCAGTTTGCCAAAATAATGCAGATTTCTATTTTCTCTGCCTCGGCTGAGCGGCTTTCACACGAGCACCACTGACCGCTAGATAGGATGTGCCACCCCAGGCCATGTTTGTGTGTGTGTGTGTGTGTGTGTGTGTGTGTGTGTGTGTGTGTGTGTGTGTGTGTGTGTGTGTGTGTGTGTGCGTGCATGTGTGTGTGCATGTGTGCGTGCATGTGTGCGTGCATGTGTGTGTTAGGCGCCTCTCACCACACGTTCTCACAGGTCTTCATGTGAAGGGGAAACAACCTCTGCTGCTCTGCCTCCACACCACACACACGCCGAGCAGAGAGAGAGAGAGGCACCCAGATGCACTGTTCTAATGTCCAAACCTGTCTGTCTACACAGCACAGGAGCTGGGGGCACACACACACAGACTCACAAATAACACAACATGAAAATAAAGACACACAGACACAGGGATACCATACACACTACTCAGGCAAATCACACTCAGACATGCAGACACTACACATTCATTCTCACAGGCACGGAGTATCTCACACGCATGCATACGCGCACACACACACACACACACACACACACACACACACACACACACACACACACACACACACACACACACACACACACACACACACACACTCCTACTGTGATGGTAGTGTAGTTGTACTCTTCCACTCTTGTGAGCATGTAGTGCAGTTACATAATGGTTGAGTTTGGATTAATGAAGCATATGGGAGAGTGTGTGTGTGTGTGGGGGGGGGGGGGGTGGCAGTAGGATTTGACTCAGTGGGCAGTGGAGGGTTATGGGGGTTCTGATACACTTCTCTCTCTCTTCCTCTCTCTCAATCTCTCTCTTCCTCTCTCTCAATCTCTCTCTTCCTCTCTCTCAATCTCTCTCTTCCTCTCTCTCAATCTCTCTCTCTCTTCCTCTCTCTCAATCTCTCTCTTCCTCTCTCTCAATCTCTCTCTTCCTCTCTCTCAATCTCTCTCTCTCTTCCTCTCTCTCAATCTCTCTCTTCCTCTCTCTCTCAATCTCTCTCTTTTGCTCTCTTCCTCTCTCTCAATCTCTCTCTTTCTCTCTCTCTTTTTCTCTCTTTCTCTCTCTCAATCTCTCTCTTCCTCTCTCTTCCTCTCTCTCAATCCCTCTCTTTCTCACTCATCCTCTCTCTCAATCTCTCTTTCTTTCTATGAGGGGTTCTCCCCCTCTCCTGTCAGGGCTTTCCTCAAGGTAAGTTTAAAGGCTGAATCACACACACACACACACACACACACACACAAACACATACACAAACAAACACACACACTCACACAAACACGCACACAGACACACGCACGCATACACACAAATACACACACACACTAACTGCACATACATACAGTCAGCTACTCTCTGCACACTGAAGCACTGTGTTCCTACAACCAGGACTGAATGTATCCTATTAGTTCCCTCCCCTGACAGTAATCCTAATATTAACCCCTAACCCTAACCCTGACCCCTTTCAATATTATGATATTTACGTCAACAATAGATGTGGTAGAGGTCAATGGAACTCGACCCAAAACAATGTAAATGTCATGGAAACACATGGCGGAAGTGTCCTGAATCTCCTCATTGCCCCCCAGCAAAATTAGCCTACATTTTTCAAGACCCCTGCAATCTGCGCTGGCATGCTGTCAATGAACTTCTGGGCCACATCCTGACTGACGGCAGCCCATTCTTGCATAATCAATTCTTGGAGTTTGTCAGAATTTGTGGGGTTTTGTTTGCCCACCTGCCTCTTGAGGATTGACCACAATTCTCAATGGGATTAAGGTCTGGGGAGTTTCCTGGCCATGGACCCAAAATATCAATGTTTTGTTCCCTGAGCCACTTAGTTATCACTTTTGCCTTATGGCAAAGTGCTCCATCATGCTGGAAAAGGCATTGTTCGTCGCCAAACTGTTCCTGGATGGTTGGGATAAGTTGCTCTTGGAGGATGTGTTGGTACCATTCTTTATTCATGGCTGTGTTCTTAGGCAAAATTGTGAGTGAACCCACTCCCTTGGCTGAGAAGCAACCCCACACATGAATGGTCTCAGGATGCTTTACTGTTGGCATGACACAGTACTGATGGTAGCGCTTACCTTGTCTTCTCCGGACAAGCTTTTTCCTGATGCCCCAAACAATTGGTAAGGGGATTCATCAGACCCCAGTCCTCAGCAGTCCAATCCCTGTGCCTTTTGCAGAATATCAGTCTGTCCCTGATGTTTTTCCTGGAGAGAAGTGGCTTCTTTGCTGCCCTTCTTGACACCAGGCCATCCTCCAAAAGTCTTCGCCTCACTGTGCGTGCAGATACATTCACCCCTGCCTGCTGGCATTCCTGAGCATGCTCTGTACTGGTGGTGCCCCGATCCCGCAGCTGAATCAACTTTAGGAGACGGTCCTGGCTCTTGCTGGACTTTCTTGGGCGCCCTGAAGCCTTTTTTACAACAATTGAACCACTCTCCTTGAGTTCTTGATGATCCGATAAAAGGTTGATTTAGGTACAATCTTACTGGCAGCAATATCCTTGCCTGTGAATTAAGCCCTTTTTGTGAAAAGCAATCCTGACAGCACGTGTTTCCTTGCAGGTTACTACCATGGTTGAACAATGATTCCAAGCACCACCCTGCTTTTGAAGCTTCCAGTCTGTTATTCGAACTCAATCAGCATGACAGAGTGATCTCCCTCCTCGTCAACACTCACACCTGTGTTAACGAGAGAATCACTGACATGATGTCAGCCGGTCCTTTTGTGGCAGGGCTGAAATGCAGTGGAAATGTTTTTGGGGGGATTCAGTTCATTTGCATGGCAAAGAGGAACTTTGCAATTAATTGCAATTCAACTGATCACTCTTCATAACATTGTGGAGTATATGCAAATTGCCATCATACAAACTGACGCAGCAGACTTTGTGAAAATGTATATTTGTGTCATTCTCAAAACTTTTGGCCACGGCTCTACATTGGGCCTGTTACAATACATCAATCATGACGGATTTGATGACTACCTACTTAGTTAGATCAGATGTGTAGAACCAGTATCTTTCTCCTATCCCCCAGGACATATGTTCCATTGACCTTGTCATGTACTGTCATGTTGTGTCTTGTTTCTGTCCTTTCCCTTCACCCTGTCTCCCTCTGCTGGTCGTTGTTAGGTTACCTTTTCTCCCCCTCTTTCCCCCAGCTGTGCCTTGTCTCCTCCTAACTACCTCGTCACCCCTTTTCCCACCTGTTCCCTTTTTCCCTCTGATTAGTCCTCTATATCTCTCTCTGTTTCTGCTCCTGTCTTTGTCGGATTCTTGTTTGTGTTGTTCATGCCTGAACCAGACTATCGTCATGTTTGCTGCAACCTTGTCCTGTCCTGTCGGAACCTGCCGGTCCATCTGAGCCTACGTTTTGTTTTGTTATTAAAGAAGCTCTGTTTACGTTAATTCGCTTTTGGGTCCTCATTCACGCACCGTAACAGAAGAATCCGACCAAGAATGGACCCAGCGACTTCGGATCCTCTCCACTCAGCCGTCGAGATCCAGGGAGCGATGCTAGGCAGACACAAGCAGGAATTGTCTGCTGCTCGACATGCCGTTGAGACCCTGGCCACCCAAGTCTCCAACCTCACAGAACAGGTTCACCATCTCCGCCTCGATCCACCGGCCACTTCCAGGGCTTTCGAATCTCCGGAGCCCAGAATCAATAACCCGCCGTGTTACTCTGGGGAGCCCACTGAATGCCGCTCGTTCCTCACCCAGTGTGATATTGTGTTTTCTCTCCAGCCCAACACTTACTCCAGGAGCACTGCTCGTGTCGCCTACGTCATATCTCTCCTTACTGGACGGGCTCGTGAGTGGGGCACGGCAATCTGGGAGGCAAGGGCTGAGTGTACTAACCAGTATCAGGACTTTAAGGAGGAGATGATACGGGTTTTTGATCGATCTGTTTTTGGGGAGGAGGCTTCCAGGGCCCTGTCTTCCCTATGTCAGGGTAATCGATCCATAACAGACTACTCTATTGAGTTTCGCACTCTTGCTGCCTCCAGTGGCTGGAACGAGCCGGCTTTGCTCGCTCGTTTTCTGGAGGGTCTCCGCGCAGAGGTAAAGGATGAGATTCTCTCCCGGGAGGTTCCTTCCAGCGTGGATTCCTTGATTGAACTCGCTATTCGCATTGAGCGACGGGTTGATCTTCGTCACCGAGCTCGTGGAAAGGAGCTCGCGTTCTCCGTTGCCCCCCTCTCCGCATCACTACCATCTTCCTCTGCCGGCTCGGGTGCTGAGCCTAGGCAGCTGGGAGGTATCCGCATCTCGACTAAGGAGAGGGAACGGAGAATCACCAACCGCCTCTGTCTCTATTGCGGTTCTGCTGGTCATTTTGTCACTTCATGTCCAGTAAAAGCCAGAGCTCATCAGTAAGCGGAGGGCTACTGGTGAGCGCTACTACTCCTGTCTCTCCTTCAAGATCCTGCACTACCTTGTCGGTCCATCTACGCTGGACCGGTTCGTCAGCTTCCTGCAGTGCCTTAATAGACTCTGGGGCGGAGGGCTGTTTTATGGACGAGACCTGGGCTCGGGAACATGACATTCCTCTCAGACAGTTAAGGGAGTCCACGGCCTTGTTCGCCCTGGATGGTAGTCCTCTCCCCAGGATACAGCGTGAGACGCTACCTTTAACCCTCACTGTTTCTGGTAATCATAGCGAAACCATTTCTTTTTTAATTTTTCGTTCACCTTTTACACCTGTTGTTTTGGGCCATCCCTGGCTAGTTTGTCATAATCCTTCCATTAATTGGTCTAGTAATTCTATCCTCTCCTGGAACGTCTCTTGTCATGTGAAATGTTTAATGTCTGCTATCCCTCCTGTTTCCTCTGTCTCTTCTTCACAGGAGGAGCCTGGTGATTTGACAGGGGTGCCGGAGGAATATCACGATCTGCGCACGGTGTTCAGTCGGTCCAGGGCCACCTCTCTTCCTCCACACCGGTCGTATGATTGTAGTATTGATCTCCTTCCGGGAACCACTCCCCCCCGGGGTAGACTATACTCTCTGTCGGCTCCCGAACGTAAGGCTCTCGAAGATTATTTGTCTGTAGCTCTTGCCGCCGGTACCATAGTCCCCTCCTCCTCTCCCGCCGGAGCGGGGTTTTTTTTTGTTAAGAAGAAGGACGGGTCCCTGCGCCCCTGCATAGATTATCGAGGGCTGAATGACATAACAGTGAAGAATCGTTATCCGCTTCCTCTTATGTCTTCAGCCTTCGAGATCCTGCAGGGAGCCAGGTTTTTCACTAAGTTGGACCTTCGTAACGCTTACCATCTCGTGCGCATCAGGGAGGGGGACGAGTGGAAGACGGCGTTTAACACTCCGTTAGGGCACTTTGAATACCGGGTTCTTCCTTTCGGCCTCGCTAACGCTCCAGCTGTCTTTCAGGCATTAGTCAATGATGTCCTGAGAGACATGCTGAACCTCTTTGTTTTCGTTTACCTTGACGATATCCTGATTTTTTCACCGTCACTCCAGATTCATGTTCAGCACGTTCGACGTGTCCTCCAGCGCCTTTTAGAGAATTGTCTTTTTGTGAAGGCTGAGAAGTGCTCTTTTCATGCCTCCTCCGTCACATTTCTCGGTTCTGTTATTTCCGCTGAAGGCATTAAGATGGATCCCGCTAAGGTCCAAGCTGTCATTGATTGGCCCGTCCCTAAGTCACGCGTCGAGTTGCAGCGCTTTCTCGGCTTCGCGAACTTCTATCGTCGTTTCATCCGTAATTTCGGTCAGGTGGCAGCCCCTCTCACAGCCCTTACTTCTGTCAAGACGTGCTTTAAGTGGTCCGTTTCCGCCCAGGGAGCTTTTGATCTCCTCAAGAATCGTTTTACATCCGCACCTATCCTTGTTACACCTGACGTCTCTAGACAGTTCATTGTCGAGGTTGACGCGTCAGAGGTGGGCGTGGGAGCCATTCTTTCTCAGCGCTCCTTCTCTGACGACAAGGTCCACCCTTGTGCGTATTTTTCTCATCGCCTGTCGCCGTCGGAACGTAACTATGATGTGGGAAACCGCGAACTGCTCGCCATCCGCTTAGCCCTAGGCGAATGGCGACAGTGGTTGGAGGGGGCGACCGTTCCTTTTGTCGTTTGGACTGACCATAGGAACCTTGAGTACATCCGTTCTGCCAAACGACTTAATGCGCGTCAGGCGCGCTGGGCGTTGTTTTTCGCTCGTTTCGAGTTCGTGATTTCTTATCGTCCGGGCTCTAAGAACACCAAGCCTGATGCTTTATCTCGTCTCTTCAGTTCTTCAGTAGCCTCCACTGACCCCGAGGGGATTCTCCCTGAGGGGCGTGTTGTCGGGTTGACTGTCTGGGGAATTGAGAGGCAGGTAAAGCAAGCACTCACTCAAACTCCGTCGCCGCGCGCTTGTCCCAGGAACCTTATTTTCGTTCCCGTTCCTACTCGTCTGGCCGTTCTTCAGTGGGCTCACTCTGCCAAGTTAGCCGGCCACCCTGGCGTTCGGGGTACGCTTGCTTCCATTCGCCAGCGCTTTTGGTGGCCCACCCGGGAGCATGACACGCGTCGCTTCATGGCTGCTTGTTCGGTCTGCGCGCAGACTAAGTCCGGTAACTCTCCTCCTGCCGGCCGTCTCAGGCCGCTTCCCATTCCCTCTCGACCGTGGTCTCACATCGCCTTAGATTTTGTCACCGGACTGCCTTCGTCAGCGGGGAAGACTGTTATTCTTACGGTTGTCGACAGGTTCTCTAAGGCGGCTCATTTTATTCCCCTTGCTAAGCTTCCTTCTGCTAAAGAGACGGCACAAATCATCATCGAGAATGTTTTCAGAATTCATGGCCTTCCGTCAGACGTCGTTTCGGACAGAGGTCCGCAATTCACGTCTCAATTTTGGAGGGAGTTTTGCCGTTTGATTGGGGCTTCCGTCAGTCTCTCTTCCGGCTTTCACCCCCAGTCTAACGGTCAAGCAGAACGGGCCAATCAGACTATTGGTCGCATCTTACGCAGTCTTTCTTTTCGCAACCCTGCGTCTTGGTCAGAACAGCTCCCCTGGGCAGAATACGCCCACAACTCGCTTCCTTCGTCTGCGACCGGGCTATCTCCTTTTCAGAGTAGCCTCGGGTACCAGCCTCCGCTGTTCTCATCTCAGTTCGCCGAGTCCAGCGTCCCCTCCGCTCAGGCTTTTGTCCAACGTTGCGAGCGCACCTGGAAGAGGGTCAGGTCTGCACTTTGCCGTTATAGGGCGCAGACTGTGAGGGCTGCTAATAAGCGTAGAACTAAGAGTCCTAGATATTGTCGCGGTCAGAGAGTTTGGCTCTCCACTCAGAACCTTCCCCTTAAGACCACTTCTCGCAAGTTGACCCCGCGGTTCATTGGTCCGTTCCGTATTTCTCGGATCATTAATCCTGTCGCAGTTCGACTTCTTCTTCCGCGATATCTTCGTCGCGTCCACCCGGTCTTCCATGTCTCCTGTGTCAAGCCCGTTCTTCGCGCCCCCGCTCGTCTTCCCCCCCCCCCATCCTTGTCGAGGGCGCACCCATCTACAGGGTCCGTAGGATTTTGGACATGCGTCCTCGGGGCCGTGGTCATCAGTACCTAGTAGATTGGGAGGGGTACGGTCCTGAGGAGAGGAGTTGGGTTCCCTCTCGGGACGTGCTGGACCGTGCGCTGATCGATGATTTCCTCCGTTGCCGCCAGGTTTCCTCCTCGAGTGCGCCAGGAGGCGCTCGGTGAGTGGGGGGGTACTGTCATGTACTGTCATGTTGTGTCTTGTTTCTGTCCTTTCCCTTCACCCTGTCTCCCTCTGCTGGTCGTTGTTAGGTTACCTTTTCTCCCCCTCTTTCCCCCAGCTGTGCCTTGTCTCCTCCTAACTACCTCGTCACCCCTTTTCCCACCTGTTCCCTTTTTCCCTCTGATTAGTCCTCTATATCTCTCTCTGTTTCTGCTCCTGTCTTTGTCGGATTCTTGTTTGTGTTGTTCATGCCTGAACCAGACTATCGTCATGTTTGCTGCAACCTTGTCCTGTCCTGTCGGAACCTGCCGGTCCATCTGAGCCTACGTTTTGTTTTGTTATTAAAGAAGCTCTGTTTACGTTAATTCGCTTTTGGGTCCTCATTCACGCACCGTAACAGACCTCCTTACCACATGTATGTCCATGTCTCCTCTATCTGTCTTCAAAAGCACCACCATATAACCTAAAATCAACAAAAATGTGAAATCCTAGAAGCATAATAATAACAGCTTCCATGTTGGATCAGCAGTGTGAAGATGGCTTTTGTGTTGCTTCAACTGGTTTTGGCTGTACATGAGGCTCCCTGAGTTAATGGTCTTCCAATAGCCTTTTGATGAATGTGTTTTATGGATGGAGCCAAGGCCAGGGCTTATCAAGCCACTTCCTCTTTCCTTCTCCACTGGAATATAAGTCACTATGAGAAGACTGTTATATACAGACCACCCCCTTGACCTCTATCTCTGGCCTCCTTAGAGGAGTTATGGACAAGGCAAGGGTGTAGCTCAGGCACACACACACACACACACACACACGCACACATGCACACACACACACACACACACACATGCACACACACACACGTATTCACTCGGTGTACACACACACATACCACACACACTGTTAACAAACACACAATGACACTATGCGTAAATACACACACACACACACACACACGTATTCACTCTGTATACACACACACACTGTTGACACTCACACAATAACACTGTGTGTAAATACACATTCTCACACACACACACACACACATCCATACACATCACATGAGTAGCGCTACTGTATTATTAATGTCACCACATTGGTCATGCAGAACAGCGTGAAAGCCCCCCACATTGTCGTTAGTCCTATCTGTAATCCAATTCACTAATGGATGCAGGATACAGCCCTCCACAGTGGGCTGGATCAATGAGTCCTTCCTAGTCTGTAGCACACTGTACTGTGGTCACTGCTCACATAGCCTTGAACAGAGATCCACTGTCTGTAGGTTAGATCTCTGTCTATGCTGTGGGTGTAGTACAGTGCTTGATGGGGTCTTCGCTACCGTAGCACGGTGGGTGTGTCTGTTCAGTACAATAGGTGTCTGCCTATGCCGGTGGTCCTCTGTAGCTCAGTCGTTTGAACATGGGGCTTGCGACGCCAGGATAGTGGGTTTGATTCCCGGGACCGGTGGCATGTACCACGTATGTGTCGCACGCATGACTGTAAGTCACTTTGGATAAAAGCGTCTGCTAAATCACATATATATTATTACAGTATATTTAAGCAATAAGGGGATGTACCACGGCTAAAGGCTGTTCCTACACAACGCAGCGTGGGGTGCCTGGCTACAGCTCTTAGCCGTGGTACATTGGCCATATACCACACACTCACAACTAAGGGCTGTTCTCAGGGCCGACGCGGAGTGAAGGGCCAGTAAAACAGCCCTTAGGAGGGAGTTATTGACAATAATTCCCTGGTTTGAGGGCCTTATTGCTTCTTATTGCTTGTCATTGTTTCATTTGAGAAACTTTACAGTCTAGTCACGTATAGGCTGCATGGCATGGTGGAGATCGCACAAAAAAAACAACTGCTACATTGTTGCACAGGTCGGAGAGGAAGAGGGCAAGATTTAGACCAGCTGTTGCAAACCAAATGCTAGGCTAGTGGCATTTTTTACAGGGGAGATTAAGTTTATGAATTGCCCGGCTGGGCAGTGGGATAGTGGATGCACACTGATCATTCAAATGGAACCGTGAACAGGCATTATCGTGGTGAGTAAACCAATCAGCATCCAGGATTTTCTTTAAAATAATCTTAGTTGATTATTTGATATATTTTTACATGTGATAAGGCCACACAGGGACACCTGTGATAATCTGAAGTAGCCAAACATGCCACCAGATGTCATGTGACAAAAAAATTAAACTTGACAGTTACCAGAAATATACCCTCCCTTTGCAACCCTAGGTTTGTCCTAAATAGCAGCCTAATCTCTATATAGTGCACACAGGACCATATGAGCCCTGGTCAAAAGCAGTGCACTATATAGGGAATATGGTGCCATTTAGGACAAAGAGGGACTGTGGTCATTGGTACAGTAGCCTTCTACAGTGGATGTCTGTTCAGTACTGTCAAGGTCTGTCTATGCCGTGTCTATGCTGTGTCTATGCCGTGTCTATGCTGTGTCTATGCCGTGTCTATGCCGTGTGTGTGTAGTGTCTGCGGCCTGATGGCACTGGCTGCTTCCCAATGGCGTGGCGGTGGTTTTAGTAAGTGTATAAAACAGAGTGTGTGTGGTCGGGGGCCGACAGCGGTAATGTCCTCTGGCTCAGGGCGCTGTTGGACCAGGCTGCCAAGCGGCCCTCCCTCCCTTCCCACCTTCCCACTGTCGACAGGGGATTTGTGTGTGTGTGTTTTGGACGGCACTCAGAGGATCTGTACCTACTCTGTCTCCCACTACCCCCTCTGGCACACACACTAATTTCTGAGAATGTCACCAGAGGCGTGGAGGTGTGTGTGTGTGTGGGGGGGGGGGGGGGGGGTCTGGATGGGGGAGTGTGTGTTTGTGTGTGCGCTTGTGTGCATGCCAACTAAGGCTAGTGTGAGAAAGAAACCTTAACTGAGTGTTTTCTGTGGGCGTGTGTGTGTTTTTTTGTTTCTGCATATTTTCCTCCAAGTCTGTGCCCTGCTGTAAGTGAAGGCAAACAGGCAGTAGGCAGCAGGCAGATGTGGGTCTCTGCTCTTGGGCTGTGTAGAGCCTGCTCTTGTTTTACAGCCTGTACCATAAAGGCTTTATTCTCCTGTGGAAGGCATAGACATGGGCTCTCAAACTCATACACCTGTGTGTGTGTGTGTGTGTGTGTGTGTGTGTGTGTGTGTGTGTGTGTGTGTGTGTGTGTGTGTGTGTGTGTGTGTGTGTGTGTGTGTGTGTGTGTGTGTGTGTGTGTGTGTGTGTGTGTGTGTGTGTGTGTGTGTTTGCGTTTGCGTGTGTTTGCGCGTGTGTGTGCGCGTGTGTGTGCGCGTGCGTGTGTGTGCGTGCGTGCGTGCGTGAGGCTGGGGTAACAGCACTGATTGTGAGTGTATGATAACCCTCCTCCAGCACAGGGAGGCTCGTAAAAGTGACTCCTCCTCCTCGGACCACTCGACGTGTGGAGGATTTATGAGATGCACTGAGAGAGAGAGTTGAGGGAAAAATAGAGAGGAGGGAGTGAGAGAGGGAGAGGGAGAGAAGGGGACAGAGAGAGGGTTGATGGAGAGAAGGGGGGTAGGGTAGGGGACGATGAAACAGAGGAAGAGAAAGAGAAACAAGCTACATTTTGAGGTATATCCTGAGCGTCATAGCAGTGCCTTGCCTCGGTACTAAGGCCTCTGCTGCACTGGCTGTCTGTCTGCCTCTCTTTCTCTGTGTCGGTCTGTCCATTTCTGTCCTTACACTGTCTTCAAAATGTGTGTGTAAGCCCACAAGCATTCGTCATATCACTCAGTCACAGTAATTGTACTCCCTCTGCTACTCTGCTACTGCTCCAATCAGTAGAGAGAGAAGAGGGAGAGAGCAAAAGAGAGAGAGGGAGAGAGAGAGGGAGAGGGATAGAGGTAGAAAGAGAGAGAGAGAGAGAGAGAGAGAGAGAGAGAGAGAGAGAGAAAGAAGAGAGAGTAGAGGGACAAGGGATGGAGAGTGTCAGCCCCTCTACCATGTGCTGACAGACAGGCAGACACTCACATGGGCGCTGCACACCCACACCACCCCCTCCTTCTTATTCTGTCACTCCTCCTCTCCCTCTTTCTGTCTCTCTGTTGCTTTTCCTCCTGTTCTCCTTCTCGTGCACGCTGCTTCTCTGTTGCTCTTCCTCCCTAACTGTACTCTCTCTGTCTCTCTCTGCTTGCTCTGTCGCTCACACACACTCTCAGATTGCCTGTGTGTGTGTGTGTGTGTGCTCGTGTGCACATGTTGAAGAGCTCGCTCAGTGCTGACTCCACTCTGAGGATGGTAAGTAGTGTCTTTCCTCCTTTGGTTTGAGAGTGTGTTTCTGGACTGTGTTGTTGGGAGTGTGTATGATGGAGGATACTGTCTGTACATGAATTAGAGTGTTTACTGTCAGTATTTGTGTCGTGTGCCTGTGTGTGTGTGTGTGTGTACTGCATGCGCACGTGTGCGTCTACACGCATGGCCCAGTGTGTGTGGTCTGATGATGATGATGATGGTGATGATGATGGTTAGCCATAAACACGTACGCAGCGATGATGAGTCTGTGTGAAGGTAGGAAGTGCACAGGGATGAGAGAGGAGAGGGCGGGGGAGGGGACATGCGTACGTTGACTGCGGGGCTGGGGTGAGGAGGAGGGAAGAAGGGGAGGAGGGGGAGGTGCAGGACTCACGTGCCTAGCGTGGTGGCCGTGTCGCTGCAGTATTCAAGAGAGAGTGAGAGACTGAGGGTTACATAAAGGCAGAGGGGAGGAGAGGGAGACAGAGACAGGCAGCTCCACTGGGCTCCATAGTTCCTCTGAGCCAGGGCCCTAGAGTAGGGTCCAGAATCGGAGCTGTTAGGGAACTGGATGGATGGAGAAATGGAAGGTATATACTGCAATACAGACAGTACACTGTCTATTTAAAGACCAACAATGGCTCAAGATGCAGTGACACATGAACTCATAGATCTGGAAATTACAATGCAGTTTCTTACTGTAAAATTAAAAATGTAAATTCCTATGAAGTGTTGAATGGAATGTAATGGAATCAGGGTTGGGCGATATCCAGATTTTCATATCATCATACCGTCCTTCTCTCATCCTGAGATTTATGGTATTACCGGCTTAGTACACAAAGGGGCGACAAAAAAAACGCAAATATGCTAACGAGCGCAAACGAAAATGAACTAATTGCAAAGACAGGGAACCCAGCTCATAAAGTTATACATATGTAGGTAGGAGCTACTGAATGTCATTCTTGGTGAGTTTAGACATTTACAAGCGGGTATGAACGAGAGACATTGTGGCGATGAACAGCGTTTTGACACATGCTTGTCTGAATGAAGAACCGTACTGGCACTGAGACAGCATGTGTACACGCTGTGTCTGTGTGGACTCTGGAGTCGCTGGGGCAACAGGTCTGCCTGGTCTGATTGGAGAAGAGAGGGGAGGAGCAGACAGGCCGACAACTGAGTGGACAAAAAAACACAAGGAAATCAAGATACAGATAGCTCATGCAAAGGGCTTTGACTTCCCAAACACGGCAGAAAGCTAAAACAATATGACGCCCCGTCACCTCATTAATTCAGGCACTTGCATAGAAAACTTGAAAGTTAAACATGAACGCAGAATTCTGTTTTTCACACAGGAAATAATTATAAAACACATGAGAAATATATTGATGCCAGATGTAAAATGTTTCAGTTTGTGCTTCAGATGAGAATTCACCAACAGGCATTATACCAGCACACTCTGACTGATATGGAGCTACTTTTCTTGGTGTTAATAGCCTACTTTTCTACGGTAAAATGAAAGATTAACTTTAAGCAAAACAGTAGGAAATGTACCTGGCTACATTCTTTCTATGATAAGCATTATCTTCAGAGCTTGTGCTGTTAGGTCACCTAAACTGGAACATGCTTAACACCCCGACCATCCAACAATCTAAGCTTGATGCCCTTAAACCCACACAAATTTTCAATGAACCTACCAGGTACAACCCCAAATCCGTAAACACGGGCACCCTCATAGATATCATCCTAACCAACCTGCCCTCCAAATACACCTCTGCTGTCTTCAACCAGGAGCAGGCCTTTCTAATCTACCTGGCCCGGGTATCCTGGAAGGATATTGACCTCATTCCGTCAGTAGAGGATGCCTGGTTATTTTTTTAGGTGCTTTCCTCACCATCTTAAATAAGCACGCCCCATTCCTATTTTGCAACAAAGCATCTTCACTCATGCTGCCAAACATACCCTAGTAAAACTGAATATCCTACCGATCCATGACTTCAGGGATGTCATTTACAAAATAACACTCTACTCAGCAAATTGGATGCAGTCTATCACAGTGCCATCCGTTTTGTCACCAAAGCCCCCTATACTACCCACCACTGCGACCTGTATGCTCTCAATGGCTGGCCCTCGCTTCGTATTCGTCGCCAAACCAACTGGCTCCAGGTCATCTATAAGTCTTTGCTAGGTAAAGCCCCGCCTTACCTCAGCTCACTGGTCACCATGGCAGCACCCGCCCATAGCACGCGCTCCAGCAGGTATATTTCACTGGTCACCTCCAAAGCCAATTCCTCCTTTGGCCGCCTTTCCTTCCAGTTCTCTCCTGCAATGATTGGAATGAACTGCAAAAATCACTGAAGCTGGAGACTCATATCTCCCTCACTAGCTTTAAGCACCAGCTGTCAGAGCAGCTCACAGATCGCTGCACCTGTACATAGCTCATCTGTAAATAGCCCATCCAATTACCTCATCCCCATACTGTTTTTATTTTATTTATTTTGCTGCTTTGCACCCCAGTATCTCTACTTGCACACTCATCTTTTGCACATCTATCACTCCAGTGTTTAATTGGAATATTGTAATTACTTCACCACTATGGCCTATGTATTGCCTTACCTCCCTTATCTTACCTCATTTGCATACATTGTGTACAGACTTTTTCTATTGTATGTTATGACTGTAGGTTTGTTTATTCCATGTGTAACTCTGTGACGTTGTTTGTGTCACACTGCTTTGCTTTATCTTGGGCTGGTCGCAGTTGCAAATGAGAACTTGTTCTCAACTAGCCTACCTGGTGAAATAAAGGTGAAATAAATTGTGAAATAAAATTAAACATGATGTCCATGCATCATTTTTGCCAAAAATACCATTTATTTTTCATTGTAAGCTCATTTACTTGTGAGGCTGTCAGCCAAATAGCGTAGCACTTCTGTTGGCATCTGATGAAAATGAAGCTATTTCCGGACCAATGTGTTGCACTGATGGGTTTTCGGGGGAACTTCAACTTTAGCTGCATCTCCCTGATCCGTCTATTGAAGCAAAACAACACACTGTTGGGTTTCAAAATAAACTATGACCTCTGTTAATACACAGCTCCCTCTCTCTCTTGTTGTACCATTTACAAACAAACACATGAAAGAAGTTCTGAGAAACCACAGTAAGCTTCATAATATAAAATCATGTGAAAGGTGAAAGGTGAAATGAAGAGCACAATCTGCTTTATCTCCTAACGTATTGCACAAGTTGACTGCAGGCATTTACATAAAAAGTATATATTTAAATGTATTGGAAGAACTTCAAAGAAATATTTTCAGCGGTATTGACGCTATTGAAAAGCCATCCAGTGGCTACTTCCAAATACCCCGGTATATACAGTATACAACCCAAGCCTAAATGGAATGTGTACTGTATAGGCCGTCCTTGGTTTCGTGAGGCCGTAATGAGACGAGAGTAGAAGATTTGATCAAGGTGAAAGCTCCACTTTTGTCTCTGCTGGAGACACAGCCGTACCTGTATATGTTTGGCTCTGAATCTCTGTAGTCCAATGGCTTTAGATCACAATTAGGGAACATGTTACACACAGAGTCCAGATTATTATGCGTGTGTGTGTGTGTGTGTGCGTGTACGTGTGTGTGTGTGTGTGTGTGTGTGTGTGTGTGTGTGCAAATATTTCCAAATGTGTGGGTGCTTGCATGCTTGTATGTACAGTAAGTCTGTATTCTTGTGCATTGTTTCCAGTATTTTTGTCCTCACTTACTCCTGCCGTCTTGCTCTGAGTTTGCCTGCGGGGGTAGTACCCTAGCCTAGCCTAGAAAACGATCAGAAAACAGAGACCATTCAACAGTGTCAGAGACAGAAACCGAGTGGAGTGGATGAGACTGAATGGAGGCTCTGCGTTGACCCACTGCATTCAAAGTACCGTAGCGCTGTTCATTCACCACGTGGGCCCATGCAAACCATTGAGACTGGTGGGCAGACCCAGAGAACCATGAACACACACACACACACACACACACACACACACACACACACACACACACACACACACACACACACACACACACACACACACACTCTACTGCGTTACCCCCTTCCCTCCACTGCACCACTCTCACTAGCTCATGGTTTACCACTACAATAGGACGTATTATAATTTCTACATGGAGCATACAGCAGCTGCAGCCTTTTGAATTGAAAAGCCGAGAGGATTTGATGTGCAAACATCCCTTCGCTCTGGTCACTATTCCATTGTGCATTCCTGCCACAGCCTCATGCGGTCTTTCCCTCACAATTCCCAGAGTGGCAGTTTAGAGTGGATCTCTCAGACTGTTAGACTTATAGGCTGAATTGGAAATGGCACCCTGTTTCCTATGTAGTGCACTATGTTTGACCAGAGCCTTATGGGCCCTGGTCAAAACTAGTGCACTATATAGGGAATAGAGTGCCATTTAATGCGCAGTCTAAGTAATAGATGATTTTAAAGGCTTCTGAAGATGCTTGGTGTTAGAATATCAAGGTTGGCCGAGGCATACTGGTCAGATTTTTTGAGGAATTAGAGGGGAGCAGTTGTTTGCTGGTCTGCCATTGGTCATTTTGGAGGGCAATGGTTTTCTGGTCTGTCATTGGTCAGTGTTGGAGAGGGCAGTAGTTTTTTGCTCAGTCATTGGTCAGTGTTGGAGAGGGCAGTAGTTTTCTGGTCAGTCATTGGTCATTTTGGAGGGCAGTGGGTTTTCTGGTCAGTCATTGGTCACTGTCGGAGAGGGCAGTGGTTTACTGGTCTGTCATTGGTCAGCTTTTGAGGGCAGTGTTTGTCTAGTCTGTCATTGGCCAAATGAGTGTTTGTGTGGGCTACAATAGATTGAAATACTTGTACTTATGTACTTAATGAGGTTATCATCATAAAATAAAATAGGATTTTCCTTAAATATGTCATTGAATGGATCCCCACATCACATTGTCCCCTCCCATTCATCAGGCTACAGAGCAGCTAGGGATAGACTGGTCTGAGGTCTACAGTTAAGTCTACAGATCAAACAGGGGATAGACAGTTATGGGTATGGTAATGCGTTAGTTTGTAATATGTTCTCTATGTAAAAATCATGAGCCTCCGAGTGGCGCAGCAGTCTAAGGCACTGCATCTCAGTGCAAGAGGCGTCACTATAGTACCTGGTTTGAATCCAGGCTGTATCACATCCGGCTGTGATTGGGAGTCCCATAGTGTGGCGCACAATTGGCCCAGCGTTGCCCGGGTTTGGCTGGAGTAGGCCGTCGTTGTAAATAAGAATTTGTTCTTATCTGACTTGCCTAGCTCAATAAAGGTTCAAAAATAAATAAACACCCAAACTATTTCGTAGAGTAAGTTGCTGATTAACGGAGGGTAAACTGTCACACAAATGAACTGTTTCTATGTACAAAATCTTTCCTACGGTAAGTAAAGGTTTTGGGGATTTGCTGTGGGTCATGCACTCAGACATGCAGACACTACACATTCATTCTCACAGGCACGGAGTATCTCACACACGCACGCACACACACACACACACACACACACACACAAAATCAATAAATCAACAAAATAGACGGTCAATGCAACAATTCCAATATATCAAATTGATCAATGTAACTGTGCTCTCCTCTGGTCCTCAGTCAGGAGTCTCAGCTTTACCTTGTTGTCCTGTACTGTACTATATGTGTCATAAAGCCTCACCCTCGGCTGTGCTGACTTACCTGAGACAGACACACTGATGCTGCATTCATGTGGAAACTAGGAACTGGGAAACTGGGGGTACAACAACGCTACCCGAGTTTCCCACTTGAACTTAACACTTGGAAGGCAATTTTGAATAATGTCTTGATGCATCTGAGCTGTTTTATGGCAGTGTTGGTCTTGAATATGCGATAATTCTGATACCGCATGAACACGGCATGAGACAGTGGCGCTGTCTGTCTCAGTGTCTGTCTGTCTGTCTGTCTGTCTGGCTTCTGGCTGTGTTAACCCTGTTCTTTTCTCCCCTTCTCCTCCTCCTCCTCCTCCTTCTCTCTTGTGGCACCAGGCGCGGCTCCCCTCCTGTTCATCCACCCTAAGCATTGCTGAGGTACTCTTGCAAGCCTACTAAGGAATCGCCATGGCCACCGTCGTCATGACGTCGTCATGGCATCGTCATGGCATCGGTTACCATGGTCCCCCCTCCTCGTTCACCTGGCATGTTTGCGCAGTCACTCCATCCCTCCTTCCTTCTTCCTTCTTCCTCTGTTTTGCATAATGTTCATCCTCCTTCTTCCCTTTATCTGTGTGTCTGCCCTGCATGCTGCCCCTGCCTAGGTGGAAGGACACAGTCGTCTCTCGGAGTACTGCAAATCCCAGAATCCTTTGCATTTTTTAAATCTCTTCCTGTATCAGAGTATGTACAGGCCTTTTGACCAGTTTCATGTTAACATCTGGACCATAGTGTAATCGAACGCATCATATCGTCTGAGATACCATAAATTGTATCTAATGGAATCCCTCCCTCCCCACACACAGCTCCACTCACGTCATCACCTCACCACCCACTCACAACTCCTGCCATGTGACATGTGACTCAGTGACGTTCCAAATACAGTGTTAGAGTTGAAACGTCACGGTAACCGCCTCGCTGTGCGGCGGCAGCGGTGCTTGTACCAACAGTGCATTGCTCTACCCTTCAGCTGGTTTTTGAGGTAGGCTTGTGACAACATCTCTAACAGGCACCTCTCCTGTGCTTCATTTATTGTTAGTGAGATTGATGATTGGGAAGGGATATGGTATCTATCTACAATAGATGGGCAGTGGGAGGACACAATAGATCTCCTGTAAGTAACATCTATTTATAAAAATAAATAGAAAAGTTGGACATTAATGCAGTTAAAATGAGCATAAAATAGTCCTGTATACATTGTTTCTGGAATGTTCCATGCTCCCTGACTGTCTAGCTTTCATTTCAGTGATTAGTGAGCTGGACACAGTCAACTGGATGAATGTAGGTCCCTTTTCATTCTACACATTTGGTTTTAGTCATGTTAAAGTATATTGAGTTCGTTCGTTCCCCCCCTAAATGTATTTTTGCAAAATATGTCAAATGTCAAAAATTGGGCCACCTCGTGGGCCGGATCTGCAAAACCACATGTTTGACACTCCAGCTCCAATGGCTCGGATGCAATCAGTTTCATAAACCAATGTTTTGACAGCTAAGCACAGGCCTTCAGTAAGGTTTCATCTGATTTAGGGTCAGCTTTCTCTATCCTTGCAGCAACCAATAATGTGAGTTATAACTGACCTTGGATCATTTTAGAGCGAAGATACAGGAATCGTATGTCAAGCACTGAAGAGAAAAGAGGCACATTTCCACCAGTACACCAACACAAACAAATCTAATATCACTCTCCTCCGCTCACTAACACTAACTCACTCTCACACCCATGATAAACGTGCTCTAGGTTGGAGCAAAAAGTTGCCATCACATTATTTGGTCACTATTTCATCAATGTTTGGTTCTTTATTGTCAGAATATTGGTTGTTTTGGAGTCAGTGGTCTTTTTTATTGTTGTTTGAACTGATTTCTGTATGTGTCACCTCAGGAGTCCTGAGTTGTGTGTGTGTGTGTGTGTGTGTGTGTGTGTGTGTGTGTGTGTGTGTGTGTGTGTGTGTGTGTGTGTGTGTGTGTGTGTGTGTGTGTGTGTGTGTGTGTGTGTGTGTGTGTTTGTGTGTGTGTGTGTGCCAGGCCACAACTATGTGTACTATTGTACTGTACCAGGACATTTGAGTGTGTGTGTACCAATATGGGACGTGTGTGTGATGCATGATGGCGTGTGTGAAGGCGAGTGACCTATCCTGTGGCTTCCTCCAGGCCTCACGGAGAGAGTTCAGGGCTCACCTGGATGAGGTCATCACGCTCAAGTCAAGGTACTCTACCTTGGACCAGGTAAACCCCCTTACATTCTTCCTACCCTTCCTCTATACCGGCATGCAGGCCTCGCTCCTCACCATAGGCACAGTCACCACACAGCACTAGGGCCTCAGAGAAACCAAAGACACCTGTTAGAGACCCCTGACAGACATCCATAGGTACGTAGACAGACAGGGGAGGTGCCTGGATCCACAGCCCACAGAGGGCTCGCCATCTCAGGCAGCCTGCTCTCGGCGGCTCCCCTGTGTGGTGATGCAGTACTGGAGCTCATCTACCGGAAAGATAGCGAGAGACTGTAGGGAAGAGAGGGAGGAGAGGCAGGAGAGGCAGGAAGGACACGTCGGATGTATTGCCATAGGGGAGCAACACGCAATATGGAAGGTTCCAGTAGGAATTTGGCTCACAGAGTAGTATGGGTAATGTAGTCTTTCTAGGCGTTTTGGCTTGATCTGTTCATACCAATACCTCTCTCTCACCAGGCATTTTAGCAAATCCAAGTAGGCTTGGAGATAGAGTGTTCAGTACATTCCCTTCTCAGGCCTCTCTAGAACTCCACCAGCGTTCATTCTCTCTCCTCCGTCACCCATCTAGTCTGTGTGTGTGTGTTGGCAGCTGGGCAGCATTTCTTGTAGCGTTTTTGTATGTGTTGTCGTGCTTTTGTTCATGTCTAAGAGAAGATGTGCACATCAATGTCCTTGTACCAGAGCATAGCTGTGTGTGTGTGTGTGTGTGTGTGTGTGTGTGTGTGTGTGTGTGTGTGTGTGTGTGTGTGTGTGTGTGTGTGTGTACCACAGTAGCTTGCACTCAGTTTAGCCAGAGGAAGTGCTGTCAGGGGACGTCACTCCTACGTGATGCTCGTCCCTCTCCGCAGGAATAGACCCTTGAGTAGTGTAGTGAGGCATCTCTCACCCCCCTCGCTCTCTCCCTCCCTCGCTGCCCCCTCTCCCCCTCCGTCCCCCTTAGCTCTTTCTCTCGCAAGTAAGTGTTGTCTTTTGAGGGCCACAGAAGCATTTGTCCCCTCCTTCCCAACTCTGTCACTATCATCTCTTCCATCCCTTTCTCCCGTGGGACAGAGTGGTGCTAGAAGGGTTTTTGAACTCCTCCTCTCCTGTCACACCTCTCCTTTCCTCTACTCTCCTTTCCTCTCCTCTCCAAAATAACCTGGTTTTCACACCTGCCTTGGAAGTCTGGAGAAGTTTTTATAGCAAAAGAAACGGTTTGAATGAACCATAGGATTTTGATTGGATGTTACATTTCAAGAACCCTCCCCACATGGCCGTTGGTGCTACGCGTTATGTTCGTCACTGTTTTCATACCGGATAGGAAACATATTGCAGTGAGTTGATCTGTGTGCTAGTATGCAACATTGCAGAAAGTGGTAAAAAACCTGGAGGAAAAAGTGAATTGTGTCTATACACAATCAGCATCCAGTATGTGGACCCATATTCTCCCGTCTTTCCTCATGTCCTGTTGCACCTACTGCCCTAATCTAGTGAGCATCTCTGGAGCTCCGCCCAAGCAAGACATTTGATTGTTTTGATATGTTGTGATGCGTCACTGATTTACAGCGGGTTCCAAGTCCCACCCCTATTTAGCAATTTTTCTTCCCCGGGCTTCCCATGTAAGGATGAGGCTACTCCTCCCGTTCTCTGCTCCCCTCCCTGCCCCATGTCACATCCCTCTCCTCTTCCTCTCCTCCGAAATCCCCCTTTGCATAATTTGTCGGACAGCGCATTTGTTTTTTGCTGAGCCCAGCACAGAAACACAGGAACAGTGGCTGTTCCCTCGTCCCCACGAGCCGCTTCTTTACCTCGTCCGTTATTGGCCAATTCATTTCCCCTAGGCAGCGGTAAGCTTAGCGACATTCGTGGCTCGCCGTAGCCGTCCACTCCGAGACCTTTCTCCCTGACCCGGCCTCCGTGCTCGCCACTCGCTATTCCACATGCGCCCCCTCCGCCATTGATCTCTGTGGACGATCGCCATGACAACCCGCCGTCAGGCCGTTTCCGCGGCGACTATCGGGTTGCCGTGGAAAGCAATTATGGTTGTTTTCTGTGTGTGTGTGTGTGTGTGTGTGTGTGTGTGTGTGTGTGTGTGTGTGTGTGTGTGTGTGTGTGTGTGTATGTGCGTGCGTGCGTGCGTGCGTGTATATGTGTGTGTGTGTGTGTGTGTGTGTGTGTGTGTGTGTGTGTGTGTGTGTGTGTGTGTGTGTGTGTGTATTCTGTTCCATTAAGGTTCAGTTTAATAGGCTGGTGTATAGTCAGGGTTTTGCCCAAGGGTAGGCATAATGCTGCAGGGCCTAAGAGCTCTGCTACACACACACACAGACAGACACACACACAGACAGGCACACACACAGACAGACACACACACAGACAGACACACACACAGACATGCACACACACATGGACACATAGCGTACTCACATGGACACAAGCAAACACACCTTTCAATCAGTTCTACTACACACACAGCATACTCATACGTGATATATAAACACTCTCATTCAGTGCAGCTCACATGTTCTTCAAAACAGTCAATGGCAGCCGTCCCAGTCACAAATACACCTACACACATACACCTACACACATACACCTACACACACTCCTGGCACAAGTATCGCTACAGTGCAGTGTGCCTCAAATAGACTTTCAGTAATTCCTTCTTTTGAATTACACTGTTGGGCATGAAGTCATATTCACTTTTTACACACTGCAGTGTATGCGTGCGTGCGTGCGTGTGTGTATCTTTGTCTGTGTGTCTGTGTCTGTGTGCGTGTGTGTGTGTGTGTGTGTGTGCGTGCGTGCGTGTGTGTGTCTGTCAAGTGTCTGTCTTAAGTACTGTGGGTGTTGTAGTGTCTGTACGCAAACTGTTTGATTTAAGTGTGTTTGTGTGTGTTACATTTTGCGTCACTCATGCATACAGTATACTTCTCTGTCTCTGTTTTCCAAGGAAAGGGGGGGATAGACGGAGGGATAGAGGGAGGGAGAGAGGGATAGAGGGAGGGATAGAGGGAGGGAGAGAGGGATAGAGGGAGGGAGAGAGGGATAGAGGGAGGGAGAGAGGGATAGAGGGAGGGAGAGAGGGATAGAGGGAGAAAAGGTGGGCGTGTATGATGTTATGCTTTGCTCTACCCGTCTCTCCACACATTTGCTTCTGCACCCTTTTTCTGCACCTTTTCTCCTCACTCTTTCCTCTTGGTGCTCTTTTCGTCTGTCCACATAAGTCGTTGTGCTCTCTCTCTCTCTCTCTCCCTCCTTCTCTCTCTCTCTCTCTCCCTCTCTCTCTCTCTCTCTCTCTCCCTCCCTCTCTCTCTCTCTCTCTCTCTCTCTCCCTCTCTCTCCCTCTTTCTCTCTCTTTCCCTCTCTCGCTCTCTCTCCCTCTCTCTCTCTCTCTCTCTCATTCTCTCTCTCTCTCTCTCTCTCTCTCTCTCTCTCTCTCTCTCTCTCTCTCTCTCTCTCTCTCTCTCTCTCCCTCTCCCTCTCTCCCTCTCTCTCTCCCTCTCTCTCGCTCTCTCTCTCACTCTCCATGGCTTTCTGGTGGTAAATCTCTTTAGTAAGTGTTTGTCTCAGTGAAGCTCTGTCTCTTTCCACCTGTGTTGGTGTGCCTCACCCTCTGTTCATTCCTAGTGCCACCAAGGTAGCAGCATCATCCACCGTCCTCATACGGTTATGCCCAAACGTTACATGAATGTTAAGGAGCCGTTAGCCTAGTCACTGACCTGATCCCCCCCCCACCCCTTCCGCTTAGTATAATATCACGTTAGTATTACGCTAGTGAGGAGCAGAGTTGTTGACAAGTATAGAGAACAGAAACAGATTTGCTGTTTAAGGTTGACTTTTGAAGGGGTTCCCTTGCAGACTGGCTAGATAGATTACATTAGAAAGACACCCAATATATGTGTTTTTATGTTGTGTAATACACCTTGTTGAGTTATTTTTGTGTAGTTTGTAAAAAAAAGTCCATGTTAGACATATAATGGTATTGTTAGTGCTGATCAAAACCTTTCAGAAAAAGGCACACCTGTAATGTTCTCAATCTCATAACTTAGTTATGTTGTTTATTGTTAGTCTTCATTTTTGCTTTCTATGTATTGAAAGTTGATTTTTCTATGTATTCTGCAAGTTGATCTCTCTGTGTCTTCTGTAGACTTAGTAACTCCCTTTCTCCCATCCTCTCCTCTCTCTCTCTCCCTCCTGTCTCTCCCTTTCTCCCATCCCCTCCTGTCTCTCTCTCTCCCTCCTGTCTCTCCCTTTCTCCCATCCCCTCCTGTCTCTCCCTTTCACTCCCCCTCCTCCCCCCCGTATCTTTATCGCTCTCTCTCTCTTTCTCTCTCTCTCTCTCTCTCTCTCTCTCTCTCTCTCTCTCTCTCTCTCTCTCTCTCTATCGTTCTCACTATCTCTCTCGCTCTTTTTCCCATCTCGTTCTTTCTCCTCCTCTTTTCTCTACCCCTCTCTCTCGCTCCCTCTTTCTCTCCCTCTCTCTCCTCTCTTTCTCTCTCTCAACCTCGTCACGTTCCCTCTCACACACACTCCCCCCTTACCCTATCCCTTCTCCCTTCTGCTAGCAGTCGATTGTTGTTCCTTGTGTCTCGCTCTCTTGTTGTCTCTGTTGTTGTGTTGTGGTACAGTACTGATGCATCCTGGGAGTTGATGTTCACTGATGCCTGTGATGATGCTTTATCTCCTACTAGCTCCAGTGTAGGTTGGAGGGGCTTAAAGATGATCGCAGGACCCATAGGACCTTCAGCTCTCGAGTAACTATCCCCCCCCCCCATCAATGAGGAGCTGCCGCCCTCTGTTTCTGGCTTTCTCTCTGTTTTTCTGTCTTTCTTGCCCTCTCTCTTTCTTTCTCTCTCTCCCTAACATGCTCTGCTTTTAGTATCTGTGTCTGGTGTTGCAGAACGTCTGTAGACGTCATCAGTTTGCTCCAGTAGTGCACACTCACTCTCTCTTCCTTTCGCTCTTTCTCTCTCTCTCTCTCTCTCTCTTTTAGTTCACTAGTTTAGCTGTAGTCTTGTCTGGTTCGTTTTGCTTTTCTCTCGGCTACGGGACCACATCCTGCTATCCCTCCCTCCCCTCCATCCCCCTTGTCCCTCTCACCTGCCTCTGGCTATGCAGTACCCAGCGGTGTTGCAGTAGTTGTAGGGGGGGGGAACATGTTGCAGAGCCACATAGACATGGAGCAGATAAGACAGACAACCAGACACGCAGGCATACAGAGACAGACAGACAGACAGACAGACAGACAGACAGACAGGCAGACAGGCAGACAGACAGACAGACAGACGGAGAGGTAGGCAGGCAGGTAGGTAGGTAGGTAGGTAGGTAGGTAGGTAGGTAGGTAGGTAGGTAGGTGGGAGACAGAAAGAAATAGAGACAGACAGACAGGTAGACAAGTTGGCAGACAGGTATACAGGAGACAAAACGGAATAGAGACACAGACATAATTTCTGAGCTAAAACTGATCGTAATCCGCCACCCCCTCAACACACACACATTCACATAGAGTGTGTGAGGGCTGTACTTACTGTACCGCCTCACTCTAACCATTCCCTCTGTCTGGCTACTCTTCTGCGTTAGTTGAGCGTTAGCTTATCGTTCCCATAGAGTCAGATGTTTTCAGAGAAACGCAGCCCTCCTGCTCCACGTCTGAGCAGCCACTATCAATACTGCTGTTACTGCTCTTAATATATCTGTTATTGTCAATATGGATGTTGTTGCCTTTGTCCACTTTATCTGTGAATTTAACTCATCTATCTTAGCTCAGTCAAACTAATCCATGTATATCTGTGAATTTAACTCATCTATTTTAGCTCAGTCAAACTAATCCAGGTATATCTGTGAATTTAACTCATCTATTTTAGCTCAGTCAAACTAATCCAGGTATATCTGTGAATTTAACTAATCTATTTTAGCTCAGTCAAACTAATCCAGGTATATCTGTGAATTTAACTCGTCTATTTTAGCTCAGTCAAACTAATCCAGGTATATCTGTGAATTTAACTCATCTTTCTTAGCTCAGTCAAACTAATCCAGCTATATCTGTGAATTTAACTCATCTTTATTAGCTCAGTCAAACTAATCCAGCTATATCTGTGAATTTAACTCATCTATTTTAGCTCAGTCAAACTAATCCAGGTATATCTGTGAATTTAACTAATCTATTTTAGCTCAGTCAAACTAATCCAGGTATATCTGTGAATTTAACTCATCTTTCTTAGCTCAGTCAAACTAATCCAGGTATATCTGTGAATTTAACTCGTCTATTTTAGCTCAGTCAAACTAATCCAGGTATATCTGTGAATTTAACTCATCTTTCTTAGCTCAGTCAAACTAATCCAGCTATGTCTGTGAATTTAACTCATCTTTCTTAGCTCAGTCAAACTAATCCAGGTATATCTGTGAATTTAACTCATCTATTTTAGCTCAGTCAAACTAATCCAGGAATATCTGTTAATTTAACTCATCTTTCTTAGCTCAGTCAAACTAATCCAGGTATATCTGTGAATTTAACTAATCTTTCTTAGCTCAGTCAAACTAATCCAGGTATATCTGTGATTTCAACTCATCTTTTTTAGCTCAGTCAAACTAATCCAGGTATATCTGTGAATTTAACTCGTCTATTTTAGCTCAGTCAAACTAATCCAGGTATATCTGTGAATTTAACTCATCTTTCTTAGCTCAGTCAAACTAATCCAGCTATATCTGTGAATTTAACTCATCTTTCTTAGCTCAGTCAAACTAATCCAGGTATATCTGTGAATTTAACTAATCTATTTTAGCTCAGTCAAACTAATCCAGGTATATCTGTGAATTTAACTCATCTTTCTTAGCTCAGTCAAACTAATCCAGCTATATCTGTGAATTTAACTCATCTTTCTTAGCTCAGTCAAACTAATCCAGGTATATCTGTGAATTTAACTCATCTATTTTAGCTCAGTCAAACTAATCCAGCTATGTCTGTGAATTTAACTCATCTTTCTTAGCTCAGTCAAACTCATCCAGCTATATCTTTGAATTGAGCTAATCTATTTTAGCTCAGTGAAATTATTCCAGCCGCTATCACTGTATCAAGCAAGACAAGAGGCACTTGAATTAGTATTACCGGTGTGACTTACAGTGCTGCTATGTCTGTGAGATTGTATGCACCATATAAAAGAGGATAACGATACGAGGTCAGGAAGCGGAAGACGTCTGTATGGAAGGACAAAGAGCAAGATAGGTGTAGTGTCACAAACCTCTTTCTCGGTCACTTTTTGACTGTTGAGTAAACATCTCATCTTTCAAAGGTGTCGAAAAGGCAACCTGCTCTATAAAAATCTCATTGTGTCTCTTTTTTTCTCTCTCTCTCTCTCTCTCTCTCTCTCTCTCTCTCTCTCTCTCTCTCTCTCTCTCTCTCTCTCTCTCTCTGTCTCTCTCTCTCTCTCTCTCTCTCTCTCTCTCTCTTTCTCTCTCTCTCTCTCTCTCTCTGTCTCTCTCTCTCGTTCTCTCTCTCTGTCTCTCTCTCTCGTTCTCTCTCTCTCTCACTCTCTCTCTCTCTCTCTCTCTCTCTCTCTCTGTCTCTCTCTCTCTCGTTCTCTCTCTCTCTCTCTCTCTCTCTCTCTCTCTCTCTCTCTCTCTCTCTCTCTCTCTCTCTCTCTCCTTCGCCAGGTGCAGTCACGATACAGCAGCAAAGAAAACATCCTAAGATCAAGTAAGCACTCTGCCACACACCCTTAAGAAGCGAGTTAGAGCTTCCCCTGTAGCAGGACAATTGTTTGTGCACATCTATGTGTGCGTGTGTGTTCATACATGAGCATTCGTGCATCCGTCCGCGCACACGAGTGATGTTGTGCCAGGGGCTAACTGAGGCCCATGTTCACAATCTGAAATAGGCTGTGGAATCGTCAGTTTATAGGACCGGGAATTTGGTCAAGAGAAATCCGTGCACTGTAGCTTTGTTCTGGCCTTGTTCTTCCGCTTGCCTTTGGAATGATTCCACTGCTGTTATTAGAAACAACATGGTTGCTGTCGATAGCTGAAATCGTGTGTGTGTGTGTGTGTGTGTGTGTGTGTGTGTGTGTGTGTGTGTGTGTGTGTGTGTGTGTGTGTGTGTGTGTGTGTGTGTGTGTGGAAATGAAATAACACAAATGGAATCATGTAATAACCAAAAAAGTGTTAAACAAGAAACACGAGCAATGGACATTAGACTGCTGGAAATCTGTCCTTTTGAGTCCAAATGTAAGATTTTTGATTCCGTGTATTTAAGATGTTTGGTTCCGTGTATTTGTGAGACGCAGAGTAGGTGAACGGATGATCTCCGAATTTGTGGTTCTACCGTGAAGCATGGAGGAGGTGTGATGGTGAGGGGATGCTTTGCTGGTGACACTGTTGGTGATTTATTTCGACTTCAAGGCACACTTAACCAGCATGGCTACCACAGCATTCTGCAGCAATACGCCTTCCCATCTGGTTTGCTCATAGTGGGACTATAATTTAGGCTGTGTAAGGGCTATTTGATCAAGAAGGAGAGTGATGGAGTGCCTCAGATGACCTGGCCTCCAGAATCACCCAACCTCAACCAAATTGAGATGATTTGGGATGAGTTATATGTGTTATTTCATAGTTTTGATGTCTTCACTATTATTCTACGATGTAGAAAATAGTCCGAATATAGACAACACTTATAATGAGTAGGTGTGTCCAAACTTTTGACTGGTACAGTAGGTGTATGATTCTGTGTAAGACCCTGTCCCTGTGTCCTCTCTCTATCTCTGTCTCTGTCTCTGTCTCTGTCTCTGTCTCTGTCTCTCTCTCTCTCTCTCTCTCTCTCTCTCTCTCTCTCTCTCTCTCTCTCTCTCTCTCTCTCGCTCTCTCTCTCTATCTCCCGTCAGGTCACAGTGCAGTGGACATCACCAAGGTGGCCCGGAGACACCGCATGTCCCCGTTCCCCCTCACCTCCATGGACAAGGCCTTCATCACTGTGCTAGAGATGACCGCCATCCTGGGTACTGAGATCATCAACTACAGAGGTGAGGAGGGGAATGCACACACACATAAGCTATAAAAGTGAATACACAAATACTGTACACACACATGAAAGTATGGAGGTGAGGACACACACACACATACACACGTCAACTACACAACACACATGTCACACACACACACATACACACATACATGCACAAATCAGCACACACATCAACTAGTCTGCATTGTGTATGGTCAGCAAGATGAGTACATCTATCAATCATCTATTACAAAGGTCAGGCAGTAGAGTGAGTCATCCACTGACTACATCATATTACTGTATATATCACCTTACGAACACATCAACTATAGATGCAGAGGTTGTAGAGGGCTTCACCTCCCACCCCCTCAAACTCCCCCAGGCTCGAGTGTTAAAGTCCAACAAGTCCTCCTGTCCTCCCCCTTGCCAGTCCCCAGTCTCTGCCGTCAACTGCAGTGGTGGAAACAGTGGTGGCACCTCCCCCTTTGGCTGCTGAAACACCCACTTACCATTTCAGACAGTGCCACCTAGACCTCCCCCAGGAATCTCTCCAGCAGCCTAAAAGATGTTAGTCCTGTTTGTTGTGCCAGGACTTCCGGGGTTTTCCACCCCTCCCCCCAGCAGCCGCCGGTCACTCAGCCTTAAACTCACTGCCATCAGTTGCTTCTGTAGGGTGGCTGGTTGAACTAATCTCAAAAGAATGGTTGGATTGTGGAAGATAGGCTCAGGCTCCACACCCCCTTCTCGTGTAGGTCTTAGCAGCTGCCAGGCCCTCAACACCGCAGAGTAAAACTCAGAGAGACCTGCTGTACTCAGCCTCTCCAGCCTCATGAGGAACAGCTGCTGGTCCAACCGTAATCTGCCAGCTCTCCTCAGCAGTGCGCATGCTGGTTCCCTCCAGCCGACATCAGTATGGGTACAGAAATCTCTACACCGCCTTTAGTCAGAATGCAGCCACCCTGCTCTCCAGTTCCCCCAGGCCCTGTCCTCCTTCGTGGATGGACATGTACAACACTGTCGCATTCAACCAGTGATGGCCGAACCAAAAAAAATCCTGCATCTCCCCCACCACAGAGGTCACCTGCCCATCAGACAGCAGTAGACAATGCATACCCTTGGCTTCACCACTCTGTCTTTCCAAACCAAAGAAGAAGGAGCTGGGAGCATCCATCTCCTTAAGCATGTAAAACCTAGCTCTTACAAGTGCTCCCTTTGCTTTAACCTGGAAAAAACTGCCCAGGTCCCTACATAATTCAGCTAAATTAGTCTGGAGGTCTACATTGCCTTGCCCCACCAGCTCTACCTACACTTCATTGATACTATGCTCGAGTTCCCCCAATACTCTCCTAGTTTTTGAGGATGAGAGAGCTGTTTACTGTTGACAGAAAAGCCGAATTTGGACTTTTCCCACATCCTACCATTGACTCAGAGACACATTCTCCACTCTTTGCTTAAAACCTCAGCAAAAAGTGGCATCTTGTAAGAGCTTTACATTAAACTTCCAATATGATGCCTGCCGAAGCCCTGGTAAAATAGACAACTGAGCCATGGTTATGTGGTGACCCGAAAAATCCACCGGGAGAATGGTAGCACCCAACAGCCTATTGCTCTGATTCCTGGACATGTAAAACTGATCTAGTCGGGCTGCACTCACCCTAGTCCTAAAGACGTTTACCAATGTATACTGTCTTGTGTTGGGATGTCTAGTTCTCCAAACATCCACTAGATCAAACTGCTTAATGATGTCCCTTACCTCCCACTGAGCCTGATAGAGTCTCCTCCCCATTTCTATCTTTCATAAAATCCATCGTACAGCTCCAGTCGTACAGCTACAGAGTTCCTGTCTAAGACACCCAAACAGAAGCCCCCTCTCTCTCCCTGTGTTAGGCGCATGCACATTTATAAGGACAAAACCCCTGTTGTTAATTTCTGATTTTACTACAAGCAGTCTACCCCTGCACAAAGGAGCACATGTTTCTGCCACCCCTGCACTAACATTTGTTCCATGGCTCAGCACACTTGCCCTTTTCCACCAGAGCCCCCAATCGACTTCATTCACCACATCACTAAACAACACCTGTACTTTTTTTTGTTTTACATATTCACCCAACAGACTCCTCTTTCCCACATCTCTGGGGCAATTTATATTGAGCGACCCTACCCGTAGAGTCTCCATAAGAAGTGGGAGAAAAGCCAGCAAAGAAAGAGACCAATAGCAAAGCTCAAAAAGCCCCAGTGCCAGAAAGAAACTATACATCTAAATAGTGTCTGAAGGACGACCCTTACGCACGGTTCTGACCCACTTCCTCAACCTAAACCGTTTCCTGGGTGAGAGGAAACCATGCCCCTCATTTTTCATAGCGTGTTGTACGATTTTACAAACAGCTTGACACCCTCCTCAACCGCCCGTAGTCACTTGCCCTTCCCCACTATACTCTCCTCATCCAATAGCATAACCTGTCTAGGCATAGCATGACTAGACCCAGCCTCATCTACACCACCATCCATAGCATGACTAGACCCAGCCTCATCTACACCACCATCCATAGAATGACTAGACCCAGCCTCATCTACACCACCATCTATAACATAACTAGACCCAGCCTCATCCACACCACCATCTATAGCATAACTAGACCCAGCCTCATCCACACCACCATCTATAGCATAACTAGACCCAGCCTCATCTACACCACCATCTATAGAATGACTAGACCCAGCCTCATCTACACCACCATCTATAGCATAACTACACCCAGCCTCATCTACACCACCATCTATAGAATGACTAGACCCAGCCTCATCTACACCACCATCTATAGCATAACTACACCCAGGCTCTGCTACCTATGTCTCATGGCCCCTTGCAAGTCAACCTCGATTTCCGCCACTGGCGCTTGTATACTCACCTTGTCTATGGGCTTTATGTGAGCATGCAAAGCTCTTATGTCCCAAATCCCCACACTCAAAGCACCGTATACTATCTGTGAAGGCAAACCTTGCGTAGAGCCTCTCCCCGAGCCTCACTTTAAAATACACATTTAACTGTTACTCATTGTTGTTCAGAAACAAGAAGTATTGCCTCCTGAACGAAACAACATGCTTAATGGCATCTGCCTGAAATCCTGCCAACAGTACATGAAAACTGATAGCAAACTTACCAAACCAACTCAGCTCTTTCCGGATTTGATCATCCATAATAAACAGAGGTAGATTCGCAACTACCACCCTAGTCGAAGGAGTCGAAACCAGGAGACCCAGAGACTCACAGACATAAAGTAAGTGACCATTACCTAACTTAGCACTACATGATCAGTAGCTCAACAGTGTGGTCCTAGGATGGTGGGTTTTATTCCCGGGACCAACCATATGTAAAATTGTAATTTGGATTAAAGCATCTGCTAAATAACATTATTCACATTACAATAGAATGTCGGTGGTACAGAACAGACTTGTAGCACCTTGTCAGGCTCAACCACCTCACTGACAATATGAACTACACATGACAGGGTTTAAGCTGACTCTGGCTCTTGTCTGCAGGCTTAGATGTTACACACATACTCTGAATGTCATATTACAGTGTACAGACACATTCAGAGGAGTATAAACACACTGGTCCTGGAGCATGTCTGTCCCCCTAGCTCTTCCTAGGGCACTGCCCTCAGGGCCTTTGTCAGAGTGCCTTAGGGCCGTGGTCACCCCCCTGGCTGTGTGACATCAGTGTGGTGGTGGTGACACAGACCTGACATGGGGGCAGGACACAGGACACACACTTACACACTCACACACTTCTGATTCAGTTCTGTGCTCATCATGACTAATAGAACAGCTATGGTGGTGTGTCCTCTCTCTTTTCTCCCAGTAAAGTGATGTTTCATGTTGTTTTGGGGTAGGGTGTTTCAGGATGGAACAGCTCCCGTGCTGGTGGGGGGAGGAGTGTGTGTGTGGGGGGGGGGGGGGGGGGGGGGCGTCAGGGGAGGAGAGGGGAGAGGGGTGTGTGGGTCGGAGGGGAGGGAGAGAGATAGGTGTGTGGTGGGGGAGTAGGGGGCATGGTCCGTGTGTGTGCTTAATGGAGCTTGTCTTAGCTTGTCTAAGCTTGCCTGGCACAAGACTATCAATTCATTGAATAGTCCCAAAAGTGCAAATCCACTCACGTCCCAACATCTGGCACTGCAGGCTCAATCAAATGCTTGAAGTATTTGAAAGATTTGGAACATTAATTGAACCTACTCTTATGTGTGTGCGTGCATATGTGCATGCTTGTGCGTATGTGTGTGTCCCAATCCTTAGCTCTCCGTCTCATGTAAGTCATTGATATCATAGCTCAGATTTCACATTAACAGCCACTTAATAATCACAGGAAGACACACACACGAGAGTATGTGTTTGTGTGTGTCCGTGTATGTTTGTTCCGGTGTGGGTGTGTTTGTTTGGATGTGTGTGTTTTTTAGGTTTGGGTGTATATGTGCATGTGTGTGTGTGTGTGTGTGTTTGTTCAGGTGTTTGTGTGCGTGTGTGTGTGTGTTTTTCTGGTCAGGTGGTGAGTCACCCACAGAGATCCTGATGAGAGGTGTCACACTCTCTCTCTAACACACACACCTCTGGCACATATGCCTCTCCGTGTCTTCATCTGAAACAGATGCCCTCTCTCCCTCCTCTCTCTCTCTCTCCCTTTCTCCCTCCATCTGTCCCTTCTCTCCCTCCCTCTCTCCCTCTCTCTCTCCCTTCCTCTCTCTCCCTCTCTCTCTCTCTCTCCCTCTCTCCCTCTCAATCCCATTCAATCCCTCTCGCACTCCTCTTCCTTTCTCCCTTCCTCTCTCTCACTCCTCTCCCTTTCTCCCTTCCTCTCTCTCTCTCACTCCTCTCCCTTCCTCCCTTCCTCTCTCTCACTCCTCTCCCTTTCTCCCTTCCTCTCTCTCACTCCTCTCCCTTTCTCCCTTCTTCTCTCTTACTCCTCTCCCTTTCTCCCTTCCTCTCTCTCACTCCTCTCCCTTTCTCCCTTCCTCTCTCTCACTCCTCTCCCTTTCTCCCTTCCTCTCTCTCAATACTCTCCCTTTCTCCCTTCCTCTCTCTCACTCCTCTCCCTTTCTCCCTTCCTCTCTCTCACCCCTCTCCCTTTCTCCCTTCCTCTCTCTCACTCCTCTCCCTTTCTCCCTTCCTCTCTCTCACTCCTCTCCCTTTCTCCCTTCCTCTCTCATACCCTCTTCTCTCCCTTTCTCCATTCCTCTCTCTCATACCCTCTTCTCTCCTTTTCTCCCTTCCTCTCTCTCACTCCTCTCCCTTTCTCCCTTTCTCCCTTCCTCTCTCTCACTCCTCTCCCTTTCTCCCTTCCTCTCTCTCATACCCTCTTCTCTCCCTCTACGTTTTTTTCTTACTTTTTTCTTTTTCCCTCCGTCTCTCCCTTCCTACCTCTTTCTCTCTCTCTCTCTCCCTGTCTCCCTTCTCCCTCTCTCTTCTCCTCCTCTATCCCCTCTCTCTTCTCCTCCTCCATCCCCTCTGTCTTTCTCTAGATGGGATGGGTCGAGTCCTGGCTCAGGACGTTTATGCCAAAGACAACCTGCCCCCGTTCCCCGCCTCTGTCAAGGATGGTTATGCTGTAAGAGGTATGTATTCATCTGTAATATATTGCAATGTAGCCTACACAACCACACACTACACTACACACACACACACACACACACACACACACACACACACACACACACACACACACACACACACACACACACACACACATACTGTATACCACCTTATGTCATATTGTACTGTACTGCTGAATATTACACAGTACATGGCATGCTATCCCTCTCTCTGTACTGATATGCCCTTCCTGTTTGTGAAGTCAGAAGGCACTACCCACTGAAACACGAGTCAGCTAAATGACACTCTTCCACAGTCACCCACTCACACACACATATCGTAGATCTTCACACACACACACACGGCATACACACACAGAGACACACATTGATAAACACGCAGCAGCATATACACACAATCATACAAACATACACACAGATTAAATTACATTTTATTTTATTTGTTTAGCGGCTGATGGTCCAGGTGACCGTTTCATCATCGGAGAATCCCAGGCTGGAGAACAGGTTCGCACCCTTACACACACACACACACACACACACACACACACACACACACACACACACACACACACACACACATACACACACCCTTACAGACAAACACACACACTTACACTTCCCAATTTCTATAACGTGACTACACACACAGCTACAAGCAACTGGCTGGAAACCCGCTTCATGTAGAGAAATATTGAAACACACACACAGACACATACAATTGTGGCATGGCTGCTAGACAGAGGAGGTGGATGTAAAACACTCCTTCAGAGCAGAAGTGTGCATGTGTGTGCGCGGGTGCGTGTGTGCGCGCGAGGAACACGCCCCCGTAGCGTAGCGACACAGTACTGACTCAGCATACTGAATTACCCAGCAACCCACTCACTCGCAGGTGGGCCGCCTGCCTGGCCTCATTATACACGGTATCACACACACACTGATGCATGACACAAGATCACACACACAAACACACTGACACATCAATACACCTCCTGCATGTCTGATGCAATATGTTGTTGTGCTGTTGCTCTGTGTCTGCCTGTGACTGGGAAACACAATAATACCTTACGCTTAGACACATACCAATGTTTTAGGATTCTAAGAGAGCCTAGGGGGACATTCTACAGATACGTTTGGAACATCTGTGTACGTCCGAGTGTGTGTCCGTTCATTTGCATGTGTGTGTGTGTGTGTGTGTGTGTATGCGTATTTGACACCAGTCTCTTTCTCTCTCCCTTGCAGCCCACCCACACAGTGATGCCAGGGCAGGTGATGAGGGTGACGACGGGGGCTCCTATCCCCTGTGGGGCGGACGCTGTGGTACAGGTGGAGGACACAGAGCTGCTCCGCGAGTCTGAAGACGTGAGTCTCACCTTTGACCCCTGACCCTTAGCCCTGTGAAGTGGGACAGGGTTCATGTCCTAGCTTCTTCTAAGGAACTAGCAGTGTCTGTCTATTACCTGGGTATAAGGTGACAATATAGTAGAAACTTACTAGGCCAGTGTCTAGGTCTGGGACAATAGAGCCTTCCAACAAAAGACTTGGGCTAGTACCAGGATATAGTGTCTACATCCAGGGGTTGGTTAGACAAAGCCTAGTATCAGGTGTCTAGCTGCTGAAGGCTTAGCGGCTATGCTGATTACCCAGGCACAGAGAATAGTGTTTAGTAGGGAGTCTTCTAGATTAGGGGACAGTAGTAAATGGTTGTGATGATGGCTCCTTACAGAATGTTTTGTCTTGTCTCCTTCTCAGGGCACCGAGGAGCTGGAGGTGCGGATCCTCGTCCAGGCTCGTCCAGGACAGGACATCAGGTGTGTGTGTGTGTGTGTGTGTGTGTGTGTGTGTGTGTGTGTGTGTGTGTGTGTGTGTGTGTGTGTGTGTGTGTGTGTGTGTGTGTGTGTGTGTGTGTGTGTGTGTGTGTCAGTGGAGGGTGGGCTCATAGTAATGTCAGGAATGGAATAGATGGAACGGGATCAAACACATATTGCACATATGGAAACCACGTGTGTATGTCTCTTTCTGTATGAAGTGTGTGAGTGTCTGTAGTTATTTGTCTGTAAAATGTGTGAACATATGTTTCAATGGTGTCCCTCTGAATCCTATCCCCTCCCGGTCTCCGCTTCTCTCCAGGCCCATAGGTCATGACATCAAGCGTGGGGAATGTGTCCTGTCCAAGGGAACCCACATGGGCCCCTCTGAGATTGGCTTGCTGGCCACCGTAGGGGTCACCGAGGTGGAGGTGCAGAAGTTCCCCGTGGTGGCTGTCATGTCCACAGGCAACGAGGTGAGACAGACAGACAGACAGACAGACAGACAGACAGACAGACAGACAGACAGACAGACAGACAGACAGACAGACAGACAGACAGACAGGCAGGCAGGCAGGCAGGCAGGCAGGCAGGCAGGCAGACAGGCAGGCAGGCAGACAGGCAGGCAGGCAGATACACACACTTGGCTGTGTATTTCCTGGTCAGGTCCTTTGGTCAGCCCAACCTCCAGGCCCTAATCATAGATGGAATGACATGAGGAAAAGAAGCTGTTCAAAGTACTGTATTCGGACAGTCATAACAGTACATGAGTGTGCTGACCTGCACCAACCCAGGCTCCTGTTTTAAAGGCCCAGTGCAGTCAAAATTCAGTTTCCCTTTGTTTTGTATCAACAGCTAATGAAACTCACACTATAAAAGTGCGAGAACATTTAATCAGGGTTATTCCCTAATAGTTGCTGGTTGAAAATACAATTTACACAGGACTTTCTAATCAGCAGGTTTTGCATGAGGGGAAGTTTTGACTTGCCTGTTGACACCAGGGTAGGGTTGATTGGCGGGAATCCGGCATTTACTGATATATAACTGGATAAATAACTGTGTGAACGCAGTACATTAGAAAACATTATTTATATCAACAGCAGAAGCCTATATATCATACTGTATATGTATTGGATAACGGCACAATCATTTGGGCTTGGGCTCATAATGTATGGCTCATAAAATGTATTTAATGTATGGCTTATCGGGGTCAGGTAGCTTTCAGGCTTGAATTTTCGATCAAAGCTCTTATAAAACCTGTTTGATAAGAGGGGGCTCCCGAGTGGCACTGCAGTCTAAGGCACAGCATCTCAGTGCTAGAGGCGTCACTACAGACCCTGGTTTGATTCCAGGCTGTATCACAACCGGACGTGATTTGGAGTCCCATAGAGCAGCGAACAATTGGCCCAGCGTCATCCGGGTTAGGCCATCATTGTAAATAAGAATTTATTCTTAACTGACTTGATTTATTTATACATTTTTATTTAACCTTTATTTAACTAGGCAAGTCAGTTAAGAACAAATTCTTATTTACAGTGACGGCCTACCCCGGCCAAACCTGGCATGCTTTTGAATGACATTTCCGGTTTTGGAAACACCGGGTTACCAGGGAGAAAGTGATTTATTGTCAGGATGGAACATTTGTAAAATCCCTGGGAAATATTCAACCTACACCAGGGGGTAAATGTTAATAGACACATAAAGAGAGTTCCAAACCTCTCTGCTAATAACAGCTAGCTTTCAGGTTACATATCCCTCCTATTAGGCCCCTCCGCTCTAGTGGATTGATCCCTGCACCACAATCCTGTGGTTAGTACATCGCTTTGGTGACCTTCCCCGCACCACTCTGATCACTCCCAGACAGTCCTAGCAAAATTCCTGCTAGAGAAATCGTTTTTGCTAAAAAGCTCATTTTGTTCAAGTTTGACCATTTTAAATATTACAGCAAGTTACTTAATTGTTACCCAAAAATGATTTGATATTGAGATCAAAACAGCTGCACTGGGTCTTTATTAAAACATTTTGCAAACAGAAACCGACAATGAGTGTTTCTTATTGGACAAATCCAGGTTGTCCCTTCCTGTTGCAGTTCGTTTTTTTTCTCTCCAATTGGTGCCTAATGAACACGTCCCCTGGTGTCTCTAGCTGTTGAACCCAGAGGACGACCTCCATCCAGGGAAGATCAGGGATAGTAACCGCTCCACGCTGCTCGCTACCATCCAGGAGCACGGATATCCCACCATCAACCTGGGCATCGTGGGAGACAAGTAGGACTTCACACTCCTCTTCCTGTTCTTGATGCTCCTCCCCTTTCTGTTCATCTTACTTTTCCTCCTCCTCCTATCCCTTCTCTTCTCCTCTTCTGTGGTGTTTGATGGTAACTGGTAACTGTTCTCTGTCTATCGGCCCCACAGCCCAGACGACCTCCTGAACGCCCTGAACGAGGGCATCAGCCGTGCTGACGTCATCATCACCTCTGGAGGGGTGTCTATGGGAGAGAAGGTATGTGAGCAAATCGTGAGTATGAATGGTCATTGGTCATGACATTGCACTATGCTGACACCTTGTGGTTGGGATGGGGAACTGTTTAAAAATATATAGTAGATATTATTTCAGCCTGGTCTCATAGACCAGATGTAACAAATTAGTATGATATGTTATGTTTGGTATGGTTACATAAGACATAGTTATCGAAGGCAAAAAAAGGAAGTAGGATGGATGGATGGGAGTATAAGGCAAACGTCTAGCAACCCAAAGGTTGTGAGTTTGTATCTCATTACGGACAACTTTAGCATTTAAGCAAGTTTTAGCTATTTTTTTATTTTAGCTAACCCTTCCCCTAACCTTAACCATTTAAACTAACTTCTACACTTAACCCTACCCTTAACCCTAACCCCTAGCCTAGCTAACATTAGCCAAATAGCTAACATTACCACCTTGTGCAAATTCGTAACATATATTGCGTTTTGCTAATTCGTAACATTTAGTATGTTTTGCTAATTCGTAACATATTGTAACGACCTGGGTTTATAAGCGCGGAAATCGACCCTGCCGCACTAGCATGCTTTTACGGCACAGTCGATAGCGCGCCGGATATCGGGCTAGAAGGTTGAGGGTTCGAGACCTGCTCCCTGCTGTTTCATTACAGTATAGTAAGTTTTGAAAATTTGTAACATATAATACAAATTGTCATTCGTAATATATCATACGAAATGAGTGATGGACATCCACTAATTAATACATACTTTACGAAACGTAACATATCATACTAAATGCTAAATCTCGAATTTACTTACATAATGATACAAAATGCTCTGAGACCAGGTTTTTAATTTGCACATCCCTCTTTGGAGGACATAATTGTGTTTTTTTTACAGCTATTTCGTTACCTATACATTTGACACAAATGTTACATACATACAAGTAATTGTGGTGTTAATATTATGTGGAGAAATTTACAATTTCACACAGCAAGGGTCGTATTCATTAGGGCCCAAAACGAAAACATTTTTGCAATGAAACATTTCTATCTAAGTACTCCCTTCCTGTTTCAGTCAGTTGTCTTCCGTTTGGTGCCTGTTGAATACACCCCAATGGTGCACAAGACCTATCTGGGTTTTAAGTACAGCTACACTATAACTAGAAGGTGAATGTTTTTGTCTAATGTTTATGTGTACCTTTGAAGACTCCAAAATGTGTGATCCTCTTTTTCAGGACTATCTGAAACAGGTGCTGGATATTGATCTGCATGCTCAGATCCACTTTGGACGAGTCTTCATGAAACCAGGGTGAGATGGATGGATGGATGAATGGCTGGCTGGCTGGCTGGCGAGGTGGATGTGTCGATGGATGGTTCCTTGAACAACCGTGTTGTTCTTCTCTTCTCCCATCATTTCAGTCTCCCGACAACATTCGCCACGTTGGACATGGACGGCGCTCGCAAACTCATCTTTGCCCTCCCAGGTAGTGTGTAAAGTAAAGAGAAAGAGGGAATCAGACAATCGTTTCCAGACTGGTTTTCTAACACACTCTTCTTTTCTCTCTCTCCCCACCTCCCCCCCCCCCCCCCCCCCCCCCCCCCCCCCCCCCCTGGCCCAGGTAATCCCGTGTCTGCCGTGGTGACATGTAACCTCTTTGTTATCCCCGCCTTAAGGAAGATGCAGGGGATCCTGGACCCACGGCCCACCATCATCAAAGCCAGGGTAAGAAGGCACAGGGCTCCATGAATCTTTCTCAATTTGTCTTACCTCAATTGCTTGCGTCCTCTATCTCGCCTTCCTCTCCAAATTCAATGGAGGAGAAGGTCAGAGTGGAGGAATCTGGGATCTTCTCCTCCAATGCGTTTTGAGAAGGAATCGGGAAAGAGGCCGCGCACCTCGAAGTAGGATCAGCTCCATGCAAATGTTATACTCTGCGTATGCACATTTTATACTCTGCATAATCACATGTTATACTCTGCGTATGCACATTTTATACTCTGCGTATGCACATTTTATACTCTGCATAATCACATGTTATACTCTGCGTATGCACATTTTATACTCTGCGTATGCACATTTTATACTCTGCATAATCACATGTTATACTCTGCGTATGCACATTTTATACTCTGCATAATCACATGTTATACTCTGCGTATGCACATTTTATACTCTGCATAATCACATGTTATACTCTGCGTATGCACATTTTATACTCTGCGTATGCACATTTTATACTCTGCGTATGCACATTTTATACTCTGCGTATGCACATTTTATACTCTGCGTAATCACATTTTATACTCTGCGTATGCACATTTTATACTCTGCGTAATCACATTTTATACTCTGCGTATGCACATTTTATACTCTGCGTATGCACATTTTATACTCTGCGTATGCACATTTTATACTCTGCGTAATCACATTTTATACTCTGCGTATGCACATTTTATACTCTGCGTATGCACATTTTATACTCTGCGTATGCACATTTTATACTCTGCGTATGCACATTTTATACTCTGCGTAATCACATTTTATACTCTGCGTATGCACATTTTATACTCTGCGTATGCACATTTTATACTCTGCGTATGCACATTTTATACTCTGCGTATGCACATTTTATACTCTGCGAATGCACATTTTGTACTCTGCATAATCACATTTTATACTCTGCATAATCACATTTTATACTCTGCGTAATCACATTTTATACTCTGCATAATCACATTTTATACTCTGCGTATGCACATTTTATAGTGGTTGATGTGTTGTATTGCAAGCAGGCAAGTAAGTATTTTGTGCATAGAGGGGATATGATGACATGCTTATTCTTATTCTGATTATTTTTTTTAACAGGAGCTTTTTGACATTAGTGAAGAGTGGAGAGTGGATAGCTCTGTTTTATTTTTGGAAAGTAAAATAATTTGACATAGAAATCTATTTCCTATATTTATTTTATTTTCAGAAACAGATTATTGCAGAATAAATTCCTCACCTCTTCTGGCTGTGATGGGTTCATATTCACGAAGAAGTCATACAACAACATACCATGCCCAAATCTCATTTCATTGGGCCTAGTAGCCTAGTAAATAGATAGGCTGTGTATTTCAAGTTTTGCTGTATGCGATCCTATAGGCAGTGTGGTTTATAATAGGCGAATTTCAAAGACCAACACTTTATCTTTTACATTGAAGTATGCTACTGTATTTTTTTGTGCTTGAGTAGGCCTACAATGTTTCAGTCCAGAATATTTGGGTTGGGGGAAAAGGTCCACAACAATTTGCCATTGTTTTCTCTTTAAGAAACTCACATTCCTTTGCCATAAGTTACTGCAAAAGATTAAAAGATTCTGCCGTCTCCAAAAACACTATAACATTTGCCATTGCTCTTTCTTTTAGAAACTGCTGTTGCCTAATTCCAATAGTTCCAAATTCTACAGCAAAATGGTGTTATTTTCACCATGAAAGGTGAATGGAGGGTGTTTTCCAGGTGCCGTTATAATGCTCGTTCAGGTGCACACAGTTTTGCGACAGGTCTGATTTACAACGGAAAGCATGCGCACAAGTATGTGTGGCGTGTGCAAAGTTTTCATTATCTATATTTGTTGGCATAAGTACTCTTTTTCAGAAATGGCGCACTCAGATATTTAGTGTGAAATGTATGCAACGGTTATAAATGAGGCCCCCTGGGTCCTACCTATGAGCGTTTACATTTTTGCGCCCCAATAATCTGTCCTTACTCCTGAAGAGTACACTTGTTTACTTCCTTTCATGTCTCGTAGTTGTCATGTGACGTAAAGTTGGATCCTCGCCCTGAGTACCACCGCTGCATTCTGACATGGCACCACCAGGAGCCTCTGCCATGGGCACAGAGCACAGGTAATAATAGAACCCCATTCTATTCTATTCTGTTTTATTGTGCCCTGCGATATGGAGCGATACGCTGCTATACTATACTGCATGTGTAGTCACAGGCTCTATAACGGACTATCAATGGACTGTTCATTGATTTTGTTCATGGGTAATTGTAGAGGGGTTAGCTACAGTCCTCTAATCTAACAAAGCCTCCCACTGTGACTATTTTCATTGTTTTGTATTCCATGTAGTGCCTAATTGATTCAGTATACTGTAGAGCTCAAGTGCATAAAGAGCTACAATTAGATTGTGTGGTATTAGTAGCCTCTCACCCCATTGCATGGTGTGGTACCGAGGTCATCCTGACTGTCATGGGTTAGATCCTCCTGGACTTGTGTGGTTGGTTAGGGCCTAAAGTGCATTCTCACCATCAGTCTCTTTCTCTCCTCATTTCCTCCCTCCTTTCCTCCATATCCTTTCCTCCATCCTGTAGGTAACCAGGTGAGCAGCAGGCTGATGAGCATGCGCAGCGCCAATGGTCTCCTGATGCTACCTCCAAAAACAGAGCAATATGTGGAGCTGCACAAGGGAGAGGTGGTCGACGTCATGGTCATCGGCCGGCTATGATGTCATCAAAGGGGGACGTTGAGATGGCTTCATAGAGAGAGAGGGTTAAAATGGGTGTTTCGCGGTGCATGTCCACATATCATTGACTATTCTGTAATATGCAACGGCACAGCTAGTTTTTATTGATTTGGATAACGTTGAGGTATAGTCAACATCTCGATCACAAACCTAGGTACATATGATACAAAAAATATAGAATTACTTTAAAAAGATTATAATAGTATTTCAGACAAAGAAAAATATAACTTTTAAAGAAAAAAATCGAATTATCAAAAGAGATTTATTCTGTAATATATTATTATGATTATTCGTATTATTGTTATCATTATTCTTCTTATTATCATTATTATATTATAAGTCAACTTAATTCCTTTCATTGCAATTGCTTTGTGTGTTCAATGCTAGATCTTATCGATATCGGTAGCATTTTAATAGAGCTGTAGGTGCCTGCCAGGACAAAAAAATAAATAAATATATATATATATATTATTTTCTCATCTTTAGTGGGGGAAAAATGTTTGTTTTTTTAAATATAAAGAAAAACAATGAGGAAGACTCCAGATTTCCCACGGTGCTCGGTTAAGAGGAAGGAGGGGAGGGCATAATCTAGGTCTACTTTCTCTGTGGTGTGACGCTTTAACGGTGACGCCACACACTTCTATTTTTCTCTCGTTAGTATGCATCATAATGGCTTCACAAAGAGCTTTGCTTGTTGTTTATCTTGTGAGTCTTGTTTATGTGCGCAGTGCCAAATGCCTGGGCAGGGACGATGGTGGTGATAGGAGGGAAGGGGGCAGTCACCCACCAACCTGCCCAGACCCTGAAGCTTCCTTATTTATCATCTGACCAGGTGCAACTCTGCGCCCGAACCCCCTGGGGGCGTGGTCACCCGTGAAAAACAAAAACTTTTATTTGATCGACTAAGAGTAAGGGGGGGGGAATGAAATAAAATAAACAGCTTCTTTACGTGCTGACAGCCTTTTTAACTGACTTCACAAAAAAATGTACAGATAAAAAAAAATGCGAAGAAGATGAACCATATTGTACAGATATATGTGACCAGCACTCCTAAGGAAATGATTATTATTAAGCAATGAAGAGACATTGAACAACGCTGTACTATAACACATTTTCCGTAATGATATGAAACTGATGAAAGAGACTACGATAATAAAAATCCTTGATCATTATGTAAAAAAAAAAAATTACAAAAATTGTTGGGTTTCCTTTTTTCAAATAAAAACCTATTCAAAGAAAAAAAAAGTGTTCTTCTTTGATGCGTGCAGTGACACCTTGTTTTAGGGTGGACCATTAACATGATCACGTTGATCAAGTTTATTAGCACTTCCGGGGTCCGTAGAGTGGGAGTGCTTATCCAGGATTCGTTTTGCAATTCGGATTATATTCCTAGATCAACACTGGTACACTGAGACGCTTTATGAATACGGGGCCCTGGACGTTCCGCATCCTGACGTAGCCTATGAAGAAACCTAGGCCATTGAACGGTTGATTAAATACACGTGTCACTGAGAGATGAGAGCGGATTACCCTCATAGAAAATACAGTGGAAATACTTCTGAAGCTGTGTTTGGGCAGACAGATACAGTGCAGGTGCCGTTGACTGACCCTACCTAGAATCATCAATTGCTTCCTTTTTCGGTCCCACTTTAAACGAAGTACAACTTGTAAAAGCTTTATATAGTATACGTAGACGCTTCTTAAGCACTACATACATGCTTCACAAATAATGTATAAATGGTGTATACGCGTACATAGTGCATTACGTCGCATTTGGCAATTCACCCTAAAGTGGGAATGGTTATGCCACCCTTTATAAACCATTTATAGTATTACATACTCTTAAATAGGATTTGTGATGCAGTTATGTAGTGTTTATGAAGCCTTTATATATCCTATGTAAAGCCTTTAGAAATTGACGGCTACTTCATTTAAAGTGTGACCCCTTTTTCATTGACTTCATGCACACTGCCACGTGATATTACAATATAATTCCACTAATCATATGTGATCGTGAGGTGCACAGTCTATTCTCCGTAACTCCACTAATTCTGACCAAAGTCTTCTTATTGTAATATTTAGCCGTTATGTATGTGTCGTTCTGAAAGTAACCTAGTGCATTGTTTGGGGAATAGAATGTCAAGGTATTTCAGGCTGTTGACAGGTGAACACTTTGGCGCATGACCATTTAAATGGTCAACTGTGGCGCTGTGGATTTGCCTAGGAGATGCCCAAACACCATGCGCAGTTACACCACAATGATGTGAGCTGACCCAACTCGCCACAGACCCGCTAAGTACGATCATGAGAGAGCAGGCCGAAGAATAAAGACGTTAAAGCTACGCATCTTGGAAATGTTATGTACGCAATAGAACACGACATTTCAGAACCATCGCATGTTAAGGGATTACGGGATTACTTCTTCTGTAAAGACTTGGAAGCGGTGAGTAGACTTCTCTGTGTAGTGAGACTTGAGTCCGATCGATTGACTACTCTAGAAACATTCATTGAATACCAACTTCACCAACAGGATCAGCGCACTCTTGAGTGTGTGTGTAGAACGCAATGACTGTATGATGTGGAATGTTGGCCACCCAACGGTATTCCAACTATTCAAGAAAGAAAATCACAAACAACAAGCCTACAAATGCATACATTTAACTTGTATAAAATATTGCTGTATTTCACAATTTAAGTGGCTGTTTATCGCAATTTAAACTGTACATGACAGATCGGCACTCCAAATGTAGGCTATAATTGTTACATTAACGGTGTTACTATGTAACACCTATGTCGTGCCATTATGTAACAATAACTCCTTGCTCCCAGTATTAGCCCCACTACTAGACATGTAATGGGTTTTGCTGTTGCCAGCAGTGAAACAAACCTCAAAACTGCCTAATCTAAGTAGGTCTAACAATAACTTACTTTTAAGCAAGCGCACATGGCTGTCCTGTCCTGCTTCTATACATTTCGATAGATCTACATTGTCCAGACCAAATGTAAAAACCTTTCCTATTTTGGAACCCTTTTGACGTATGAGTCCACCTGACATTTAAAAGACATTTAAAACAGAGTTGTACAATAGATTCCAGGGCATCTTCCTGTGAACAGAAGCCCACATTTTTGGACCGGTTTAGACAATCAAAACACATATTGTGATCTGATTATGACCAGATCATCCTGCCCACCTCCAGAGGAAGCCAGGCACGCATTGTGTCTGGATATCTTACACGTGTAGACAGAGCTGGACAAAAACCCTGTTCATACCTGCTGTTAACATGTGTCCTTCGTCCTGATCTTGTCTGTGTACACTTTTAAGATCTGATCACAGTGCATCTTTTAATCTTCTACACTTGTCAAAAATGTGGGCACAATCAAAATGTGGACAAGATCAGGACAAAGGCTACATGTTAGAACACAGGTATAAACACAGGTATAAACAGTGCTAAATCACTGACAGGTAGCACCATTATGTCTTGCAATAAATAAATAAATAAATATTATTTAGAAAGAATAGTTGTGAAATAATTGGCATAAAGGAAGAGACCAGGAAATCTGGTCACAATGCAGACACAGTGGATGGATAACAGACACATTTTAATACCATGTGTAGACACATTTCTGGTAATCTGGCCACAATCAGAATGTGGACAAGATCAGGACAACGGACCCATGTTAAAACCAGGTATAAATAGGGCTATAGATAGTTGTGCACTGCTTTTGAGGAGAGTCCATAATGCTGGTCAAAGGTAGTTCACTATATAGGGAATAGGGTGCCATTTTGGTACACAAGCAGTCACTCTGACAAGTAGTCTAGCCACCAGCTGTAAGGAACAGTATTTAATTAGCCACCAATTTGTACCTGTTTACCCAGAGGGGCACCTCTTATCAATGTCCCCCTCAATGAATCAATTAGCTATGATCTAGTGTAGTTAAAGCTAGATGACCCTTGAGCCCTACTGTCTATTGTAAAGCTTACAGTTAGTGAATTGATTTTATACACTTCTAAATTATACAAGTGAAGATAATCCTACTTAGGTCTAAATTTGGATACAGTTACAAAGTGTGTGTGTGTGTACATTCATAGTTGAATTTACATGCAGTCATCTCATCAGAACCAATGCCAGCTCTCAGATATCTCCTCAGTCTCACGCTGCTGACAGAGATGAAGCCTGGAGGACTGTAGTAAACCAGATCTCTCCTCAGTCTCACGCTGCTGACAGAGATGAAGCCTGGAGGACTGTAGTAAACCAGATCTCTCCTCAGTCTCACGCTGCTGACAGAGATGAAGCCTGGAGGACTGTAGTAAACCAGATCTCTCCTCAGTCTCACGCTGCTGACAGAGATGAAGCCTGGAGGACTGTAGTAAACCAGATCTCTCCTCAGTCTCACGCTGCTGACAGAGATGAAGCCTGGAGGACTGTAGTAAACCAGATATCTCCTCAGTCTCACGCTGCTGACAGAGATGAAGCCTGGAGGACTGTAGTAAACCAGATCTCTCCTCAGTCTCACGCTGCTGACAGAGATGAAGCCTGGAGGACTGTAGTAAACCAGATCTCTCCTCAGTCTCACGCTGCTGACAGAGGTGAAGCCTGGAGGAGTGTAGTAAACCAGATATCTCCTCAGTCTCACGCTGCTGACAGAGATGATGCCTGGAGGACTGTAGTAAACCAGATCTCTCCTCAGTCTCACGCTGCTGACAGAGGTGAAGCCTGGAGGACTGTAGTAAACCAGATCTCTCCTCAGTCTCACGCTGCTGACAGAGGTGAAGCCTGGAGGACTGTAGTAAACCAGATATCTCCTCAGTCTCACGCTGCTGACAGAGATGAAGCCTGGAGGACTGTAGTAAACCAGATCTCTCCTCAGTCTCACGCTGCTGACAGAGGTGAAGCCTGGAGGAGTATAGTAAACTAGCAGATCCCTTTTCCCAAGGCTTAACCAACCCCACAGGAGAGGAACAGATGGCCTTGGTGGCTGACTGTGGCTGTCTGTACTGTTTGTCAGCCTCACCGCGCTCTAAACGGGGCTAAATGAGAGTAGACCTGCCAGACATGATTAGCTGGTGAGGGGGATAGGGAGGTTTACCATGTGGGATGTGTTGTGGGTGGCTGCATCTCTGACAGGATCCTCCCAGGTTTCAGTCTAAGAAAATGCTGAGAAAATGTCCAAGATAATCTTTCATTATTACATTGATGACGTTCTCATGTTATTTCCTGTTATTCCCTTTCACTGGGTTTCCTTTTTGTCATGTTAGTTCGAGACATTTACATTGTTTGCTTCATTTTCATGAGGTTTTCTCCCGTTTCCCACAGCATCAGGTCTGACTGGGTCTTGATTGGGTGGACATTTAGAGAGCCGGCTGATTTTTATAGTGAAGTGCCCCAAACACTACCTGAGTAATGGCCCTAGCTTTCTGCTTCTCCATTCTACTGTTCTTAGCCAGACAGAACCTCACCTTCGTGAGAACTTTGTCCTCACATCCTGGCATCCTGAAATACTGTACTTCCGTCCCTCACACACAAAGCGCTTTCTCCTCATCCATTCTCACCTCTTTCTGAAGAAAAAAAAGACTCACATTTTGCCCTGTAAAAAGAACTTGAAGTTCAGTTGTCTATTTCCCAATGAACATCTAATAGTCATACAATCATATAGTTGGCTAATCCAGATTAATACTGGGTAACATCCTTAAAATAGATTGTAATCCACAGCAGCAATAGCAGATCAGGTTGGTTGTATACCCGTAGTATAACGGTATTGGTTGAGTGCAATATCCTACACTTATTGTCTCATTTTGTATCCCTATTATGGCTGTAGATGGATAAGATCAGCCTGAAGGACCCAGAGAGCAAAGGGTTAAGTGCTAAGCGGGTATTAAACGAAGAATAGATACTCAGAAGGAGAGATACTCAGGCAAGTCCTGCTGGGGACAGAGTGACAGACAAGGGTGGATGAACGTGCTGGACTCAAGGGATTGCTGCAGGCAAAGTAAGGGCAGGCCAGGGAGGTTGCCATGTTAGGAGTTAGATTAGCTCTTCCTGTGATTGGAAACCTGGGAGGAGGAAGGAGAAAATGGTGGTTCTTGTAGTAAGGTAGGTGATTAACAAAGGTCAGGGTGAAGCAACCAGGTTGGCTATTATTGTCGCATATGGCTCACAAGACTAAAACAGTGGTAACCTTGCTGCTCTATCCTGATTATCTGTTTCAGGACCTGCTGCCCCACTGAAGACAGATAAGATCCGTTCCCGACTGAAGTGCTATGGCCCCTGCTGCAGTGAGGAGTCCTAGCCTCAGGCCTTCATAGTGGACATTGAGCTACCATCACACACGGGTATAGGCCAGGGCCAGACTCCCGGAGCAGGGATGATCACTTCCCACAGGAACGGAGGACCCGGATATGTAATAGAGGACCCAATGGGGCCTGTGAGTGGCACAGAGGGTCTTGGGAGTGAAGCCAAGCTGCAGCAGAGGGAGAGGGCTGTGGACTGCCCCCCTGGGGACAAGGTGGTGGGGACTGGGAGCAGCGTTGTGCAGGGTTCCCGGTGCAGCGCCCAGATGGAGAGGATCCAGCGGTACCAGGAAGAGCTGAGGAGGAAGAGGGAGGAGAACGCCAACAAAGCGAAGCATGAGATCGATCTCAACGCCTCACTCAGGCTCAAGAAGCTTGCCCAGAACCCAGCCAAGACGGGTATCGACAACCCTACGTTCGAAGCGCCTAAGGCGGGCAAGGAGACCAAGGATGGGAGCCCCCCGCTTGGCGGGGACACGGTTGAGGGTGAGTAGGGTCATGTGGGACTGAAGGGAGGAAGTGGGGGAGGTGGAGGCGAGGGGTAGCTCTGTGAGAAGAAGAATAGGAGAGTTGGGAACTTTTGTGACATTTCTGTGAAACAAAGAGTCAGTGTTTTAGGGGGGGGGGGGGGGGCTGAGCGAGGGGTATTGGTGGAGAATGGGGGATCAGAAGTGAATGTCAATGCAGAGGCTCTCTCCATTTAGTCACATTAAAGTCACTCACTCCCCCTCACATTAAAGTCACTCACTCCCCCTCACCTCTGGATTCATTTGGAGTTTAAAACACTTCGGTTTGGAAGTTTTTTGTCGGTGTTCTCATTCCTGCATAGGCCTGAAAACTATCTGCTTGGTTGGAGGGTGGTTGTAAATCATATTAAGTGATCTTAATATGATTTGTGACGTGAAAACGAGTTATTTGAAATATATTAGCTTTTGTGTCAGTTGGCTAGATTTAGAGGAGACGGGCGATTGCTGCTGACCAGTTTTAGCAGACTCTTATGAGCATAAAACTCAAGTCTGCCTCAAGTGCCTATAATATAATGACCATTAATAAAATATAGCCTTTTCAAAAAACACACACACACTCAACATGGGCATACACTCCCCTACTTAGTTATTTGGACAGTGAAGCTAAAATGTTTTATTTGGCTTTGCACACCAGCATTTTGGATTTGAGATTTTTTTAAAGTTAAATATGAGGTGACAGTACAGAATGAACTTTTATTTGAGAGTATTTTCATACATCTGTTTTACCGTTTAGAAATGACAGCACTTTAGGTATCTAGCCCCCCGTTTGAAGGTGTCATAAGTAATTCAGACACATTCACTTATATGTGTATTAAAGTAGTACAAAGTTGAGTATTTGGTCCCATATTCCTAGCACTCAATGACTACATCAAGTTACTAAATGGCCCACACACACACACACACACACACACACACGCACACACTATACACCCTCCCTGCTTCTTCTTATCTCAGGTATACCCACTCAAACAGACCAGCTTCTGGTTCACAACAATAGATTGGGCTGTGTGAGAAAGGCTTTACCCTCCCTTTCCCCTGGTGCTGTGTCTCTGTGCTCCTCAGAGGTGCTATGTGTAGGTGGTACCTTCATGCCAAACTTGATGCAGATGCCAAATCCTGTCTGGGAAGTGCAGAATCCCACGGTTGCTCAACCCAAGCAGGGTTTGGCACCTAAACCGACTTTTGGCATGACAATATCCAATTAGTAGCAAGGTTTTCACATAACCACACTGTCTCCATGCAAGCCAGTGCCTACTAGCGCCAGAGAGGTTTGAAACAGAGACATGCCATTACCTTCAGAAAAAAAACTTCCCATTGACGGTGGTCTGAATCTTTGGGGTCACGGGCGTTACAGGAAGTAAATGTATGTTGAGTCTCTCGGTTTTAAGTCTCTCTCTCTATGGCACTAGTAAGCAAGGGCTCGCATGGAGATCGAGTGTTCCTGGTAATTAGGCAATTGAACCTAACCAACCTCTTTGTCTCTCCCCCTCCCCCTCCCCAGAGCTGGAGGAGCTGCTGGAGGCTCTGCGGCGGGTGCAGAGCTGCCTGGTGGACGCCCAGTCGCAGGCCGACGTGGCTCTGGTGCTGGGCCTGCTGCACAAGGAGGACTTCCAGAGCGCCTTCGCCGTCCACAGCGCCGTGGCCCAGCAGATGCAGCCGCGTGGCAGCCCGCCCTTGCCCCTCACCGCCAAGGCCCGCAGCCTTTATCAGGAGGTAGAGTGAAGTAGAAAAGAAACGACAGCAGACTCGTGATCTTGATGGATCTAGAAATTGAATGGTTCTTTTTTTCACCAATGTATCGGTCAGGAGGAAGGGGGGAGAAAAGAGGAGAAAGAAGGGATGGTGTTAGGAAGAAGGTAGAGAAGTGTTGGGAGAAGGGAGAAGAGGATTTTGGGGATGAACAGATGGAGATAAGAATGTGGAAAGGAGATCAGGATGAGAGGATGGTGACAGAGAAACCTAAAGAAAGGAGGGTAAATGGGGCCGGGACACAAATATCCTTGGCACTGACCTTAGTGTGTTGAAACTGGATTAGGGTTTTGGCTGGACGGAGTGGAGCTACAGACTGAAGTGACTTTAAGTAGCAGGTAATGAGAACTAACGCAGCAGGTTAAGATAATGTCGCAGGTTAGGATAGTCCGGTTAAGGTTAGGGTTAAACGCTACAGTTAAACGCTTAAACGCTACAGTTGTCCCCCGACGCAACTCGAACATGCGACTTCTGGACCATAGCTTTATTCTATCTAGCCACAATCCTGAATTCCCCCTCTCGCTTGTCGTTTGTTGCCTGCGTGACGTCACCATTGAACACCTCACAACATTTCCCTGCTGGGAGTGGTGCTAATCACTGTGCCAAGATGACAGGTGCAACATGAACTCAGATGTGGACATGCACCCTGAGCTATCTGAAGACGGGTGTATGGCTGCACTGGGCCTTCCCACACATTCCATACAATAATAATCATTCACTGGGTTTATAGAGCCACGCAGTCTGTCATATAGTCAGCCATGCTGCAGTCTTGAGAGAAGGAGTTGATCTAGCTACACTGTAATATATCTGATGGGATCCTCCCACAATATACAAGTTCTCGGGATTGATGTCAAGAACTAATAGGACATGATGGAATTTAACACACGCGGGTCAATATTGATTAGCGTTCGAATAGTATTAACTTTTCTTCCAAATTATTTAGCTGCGCTTGATTGAGCTTGCTTGGCGCATTGGAATCAATGGAATAGTCCCAAAAGCAAACTTCTACCATTTGGCACTCCGCGGCAGGCTAACACACTTAAGAGTTTGAATGAAAACAAATACTATTTGGACCCAGGTCTTGATTTCTATAGGAAAGCTGGCTGTCAAACAGTCACAATCACGCTCACGCTCAGCCACGCTCAAGGTCCTAAACGATGTCATAACCGCCATCGATAAGAGTCATTACTGTGCAGCCGTATTCATCGACGTGGCCATGGCTTTCGACTCTGTCAATCACCACATTCTTATCGGCAGACTCAACAGCTTTGGTTTCTCAAATGACTGCCTCGCCTGGTTCACCAACTACTTCTCTGATAGAATTCAGTGTGGCAAATCGGAGGTCCTGTTGTCTGGACCTCTGGATGTCTCTATGGGGGTGCCACAGGGTTCAATTCTCGGGCCGACTCTCTTCTCTGTATACATCAATGATGTCGCTCTTGCTGCTGCCGATTTTCTGATCCACCTCTACGCAGACGACACCATTCTGTATACTTCTGGCCCTTCTTTGGACACTGTGTTAACTAACCTCCAGACGAGCTTCAATGCCATACAACACTCCTTCCGTTGCCTACAACTGCTCTTAAATGCAAGTAAAACTAAATGCATGCTCTTCAACCGATCGCTGCCCGCACCAGCCCGCCCGTCCAGCATCACTAGTCGGACGGTTCTGACTTAGAATATGTGGACAACTACAAACACCTAGGTGTCTGGCTAGACTGTAAACTCTCCTTCCAGACTCACATTAAGCATCTCCAATCCAAAATTAAATCTAGAATCAACTTCCTATTTCGCAACAAAGCATCTTCACTCATGCTGCCCAACACACCCTCGTAAAACTGACCATCCTACCGATCCTCGACTTCAGCGATGTCATTTAGAAAATAGCCTCCAACACTCTACTCAACAAATTGGATGCAGTCTATCACAGTGCCATCCGTTTTGCAGTGCCATCCGTTTTGTTTACTCCATGTGTAACTCTGTGTTGTTGTACGTGTCGAACTGCTTTGTTTTATTCTTGTCCAGGTCACAGTTGTAAATGAGAACTTGTTCTCAACTAGCCTACCTGGATAAATAAAGGCGAAATAAGTAAAACAAGCAATAGGATAACTGCTTTAGGCTGATAGGGTTAGTTTGGAGAGCACTGTGTGAAATTAAGGAAGAGGTCGTAGGCTACGATTGAGGGCCTCAATCAGTGCGATGATGATCTCTCTCACACACACACACCATCTCTGTGCGTACAGTAAATAGATGTATACATTTGCGCCAGGAGATACTTAGCAAGGTGGTAATAGTTTGAGCCGGTGAACTGTGTCTAAACTAAGTGGCTGTTGCCGTGGGACTTCCTGATTGGCCTTCGGGGCGAGGTAATCTCCCTGCTGCCCCTGGGCCTGGCAGGAAGTGGCTGGGGATCTGAACTGCCGTGGCCAGAAAAAGAAACTCCAGCGGCTTACAGGCTAGAGGGGCAAGGGCTGGAGGGAGCGAGGAGAGGAGGGCTGGAGGGAGGGAGGAGAGGAGGGCTTGAGGGAGGGAGGAGTGGAGGGCTTGAGGGAGGGAGGAGTGGAGGGAGGGAGGGCTAGTGGAAGGAGGAGAGGAAGGCTGGGAGAGGAGGGGGAGAGGGGAAAGTGCGTCACCTCGATACCGACACCTTTGATTAGTTGAATGGATGAGCTAAGCTAGAGCCAGGGACCCGGATTGAGGGAGACGGAGAAGAGGGGGAGGAGGGAGGATACAAGGGTGGAGAGAAAGAGGGGATTGGGATTCTCATTTTGAAATGTGCAGTTTTTTTCTATGATGAAGTAGTTTGTGTATGTTGATAGTTGTGGGTGCTATGAAGTTGTTATAGATGCTATAGAAACACTAACATGATGACAGCACAAACAACTTCTCGTACTTCTGTTGGACCTCACATGTTGAGAGCTTCATTCAGTGTCTTTATTTTCCAACGCAACAGCCAGTGAGCAGAATAAGTCTCCGTCTCAAATGACAACCTATCTCCTATATAGTGCACAACTTTTGACCAGAGCCCTATGGGCCCCAGGGGCCCTAGTCAAAAGTAGTATACTAGGGGATAGGGTGCCATTTGGAATGGAGACTGTTACAGTAGTGTGACTTCCCTGTCTGGAATGTGAAACCCCACTGTGACTCATTGGAGAGCTGCCAACTCTGTGTGTGTGTGTGTGTGTGTGTGTGTGTGTGTGTGTGTGTGTGTGTGTGTGTGTGTGTGTGTGTGTGTGTGTGTGTGTGTGTGTGTGTGTGTGTGTGTGTGTGTGTGTGTGTGTGTGTGTGTGCGTGCGTGCGCATGCGTGCGGAGGAATCCAATCAATTAAGTTAACAGCAGAATGGCGTATGACATGACCTTCCCGTAAGAGCAAATTATTTGCAGGCTGAGACTCCCTCAATTTTGAGGCAAACATATTTACTGTTATGGCCTTCATATGAGGACAAAATACCTCTGATAACATGAGCCCTCAGTCATAACGCATACACTACACGATGACAAGCGTAGCAGGATGAACCATCGGTGGTTTTAACGATAATATACTAAGACGTCGTTTGTGAGTAATGACTAAAGCCTTGGCTATGTTGAGGACGGGGTGATTCTTCAACCCCGTCCTGTGTGTGTTCAGGAAGTTGTATGATTCAACTGCGATGTTAAATCACACGTAGATTCTCAAGGAGTATTCAAGATGGCCATGTCCCTACTGGTTCCTGGCTGGTGAAGTTATTAACTCATGCACACTTTGAACTTCGAAATGACGGTTCCAGATTACCAATGCTGCTTACTTAGTGGTGCTTATACAGCTTACAGCCTGACCCCTTCTCTCGCTCTCTCTTCCTTACCATCCCTTCACCTCCTCTCCCCGACTCTCTCCCCCTCTTTCTGTCATTCCCTCCCCTCTCTCGCCCTTTCCATCCTCTTCCCCCTCCCCGTTCTCTCTCCCCCTTCCTTCCCTCCTGATCTCTCCCTACTCTCCCCCCTCTCTTCTTCAAGGTGCAATGCATCCTACAATCCAGTCACCAGGAGGAAGGTGTAGAGCTCAGGAGCCTACTCACCACCCCCCACTTCCAGGTAAGAGACCTGAGATGCACCAGAACTTAACCCGTAACCTTCAATTTGGGAACATCACCTCGGATAACATCTAGAAAACATTATTTGGTTTGCGGGTTGTCCATGGCCCCCTCACTCTGTCAGTGGTCCTGAGCTGGCCACCTGAGACGTACTATGGATAAAATCACAATGTCCAATTTGCCACTCAGATATCTGTGAATATGCCTTGTTCATAGATTCCATACACTGTACGTCTATGCGAATCCCTGAGTCATCCTCATGTGTCCGACTGTATCCAATCCTGACTTCAGCCTCAGAGGGGCTAAGGAAAGTCACTTAATGGGTTTGAAGTGGCTTGGCCCGTTAAGGGCCTTGAACTTTACTCTGTGTCTTGACTAAAGGTACACATGACTGTCCTCGATGAAAGTTAGGGAGGACACTTCCATTTGCCTACTAATGAATTGGCACGCTTTTCAGGTCACGGATGAGAGAGGACAGAGGAGAGAGGGTGGAGAACTGACTTTTTCCCAAATGAGACAAGGCCATTGTGTAGGTGATATTACAGGGCATCGTGGGTTTTGGAATTTGGAAGGTTAACATGATACATACAATTAGGATGATACTTACAGTGTATGCATCTCCGACACTGAAATCTCTTCTTTGGGTTTATAGCCGAGCATGCCATCAACAAATCCTTAGATCTATGTAGCAGCCTAAGAGTTGCCCTTTGACACTTGACCCAAGCTTCTTTGCTGGTCAGTGTCTAGCTCAATGGCATGCCCCATATGCGTGCCACACAGGTACAGAGAGGTCACTCAATATAGATGGCTTACCGCTGACGTTTACATGATTGACCCCAGGGCTACGTGCCAGCCTGGCGTTGGCACCGCTGAGATGTGCTCTCTAAAGCCTGTCGCATGCTTCCCAGTCAAAACAGTTTGCGCATATATTATGACTACGTTTTGTGACGTTTTGGTGTTCGGCAGGGTTTGTTTGTCTGTTCGGGCACACTAAATGTTTTCTTGGGGCACGTCAAAGCTCGGTAGCCATAGTCTACGCCCCTTTGTCGGTGATTGGTCAACCGTACTAACCCTAGTGGCAGTGGGAACTATGGACAGAATTCTTCAATAAAGTGTTTGTTGTCATTCAACGAGAGACAACTAGGTTTTCATGCAAATGTTTTCGCTTGAGAAATACTGAACCACACAACTTAGTTAAATGTTAAATTGTACGACTAACCCTCCTCTGCAAAAATGTACAAATGTATTACCAATGCCTTGATTTATCTTAGATTTATTCTGACTATTTTGAGGAAGTGGCAGTTGTTGTTGCTGCAGTGTATCAAGAGGGACAAACGGTAACATTGCCGCTTTTTTCTGGCTTTTCAACAAGAAGAAAAAGAAGGTTCGGTTTGCTGCTAGCAGAACTTGGCTAGGCTAAGCGAACGTATGTGTCTCAGACACTCCCTTAAAAGACCTTCGCTTCGCCTAGCCAAGTTCTGCTAGCAGCAAACCGAACCTTCTTTTTCTTCTTGTTTTCTGCTATTATGGCGGTCTGCAAACAAACTTTAAAGGTGCATGCCGCCACCTACTGTACGGGAGGCCACCCCATTGCGAGATATGGAAAAACCCCAACATCGTATACAATTCAAAAATAAAATAAATCCGAAAACCCATTCCCCACCCTTCAGACATAGTCCAAATCACATCCCTATACAGGCGCAGGGGTCTGTGAGGACGGAACATTCGTCCACAGGATTCCTTGTAATAAATGATACAAAGTCCACCTTTTTAACATGCGACATGTCAGGATCCTGTCGGCGAGTAACATTTACTCTTACCCAACTACCATGGTTTCTTCAACGTTAACCCCTTATTCCACTCTCCTCCACGCTTCCGGATAGGAGACATGTTGGACAGCCTGGCTCTTACATGGTATCTCACTTAACCCAAAATACATTGTACAAAACATTAAGGCCCCCCCCCCTCCTTTTTCATTCAGAACAGCCTCAATTCGCTGGGGTATGGACACTACAAGGTATCGAATGCTGGCCCATGTTGACTCCAATGCTTCCCACAGTCGTGTCAAGTTGGCTGGATGTCCTTTGGGTGGTGGGCCATTCTTGATACAGACGGGAAACTGTTGAGCGTGAAAAACCCAGCAGCGTTGCAGTTCTTGACACGAACCAGTACACCTGACACCTACTACCATGCCCTGTTCAAATACATTTCAATATTTTGTCTTGCCCATTCACCCTCTGAACGGCACACATACAGAATCCATGTCTTAATTGTCTCAAGGCTTTAAAATCATTCTTTAACCTGTCTCCTCCCCTTCATCTACACTGATTGAAGTGACACCAATAAGGGATCACCTGGCTTTCGCCTGGATTCACCTGGTCAGTCTATGTCATGGAAAGAGCAGGTGTCCTTAATGATTTATACAACCAGTGGGTCTAATCCTGAATGCTGATTGAGACTCTTCTTCAAAGGATAAAATAACACGGGCGTGCACCAACCACGGAATCTATACTGAACGGAAATATAAACTCAACATGCAATCATTTCATTGATGTTACTGAGTTACAGTTCATATGAGGAAATCAGTCAACTGAAATAAATTAATTAGGCCTTCATCTATGGAGTTTACATTACTGGGAATACAGATATGCATCTGTTGGTCACATATACCTTTAAAAAAATGGGCCTCAGGATCTCATCACGGTATTTTTGTGCATTCAAATTGCCACTGATAAAATGCAATTGTGTTCGTTGTCTGCAGTTTATGCCTACCCTACCATAACCCCACCGCCATCATAGGGCACTCTGTTCACAACGTTGACATCAGCAAGTTGCTCGCTCACATGACGCCATACACATGGACTGTGGTTGTGAGACCAGTTGACGCATCTATGATTTTCATCGAGACGTCAAACGGATCTCCCAGATAACGCCATTGGTCCAAAACGCTCACTCCAACAACAACAACAGAGTCAGAGGCTTGGATTTACTAGATTCCACGACTACTTTACTTCTCTTATTTCCCTTCTTGTTCGCCACTGTAATCCACTCCTTCTCATGCTCATCTTCGCTCAACGTGCCATCCGTTTCAAACAAAGAATCCCCGCCTTCGCCATCTTCCTCCTGCTTCACCTTTTGATGTCAAGCTTACAATCTCACGCCATTCGAAAACCGAACCTCGTATGTGGGTGCCTTAACAAGCTCCAGTTGAAAACTGTTCCCTTAACGAGGGTGTGGCAGCCCTCTAATTGACTGCATAAAGACTTTAAAGGCCCAGTGTGGTCAAAAAGGATTTTCCTGTGTTTTATACTGTATATACAGTTGAAGTCGGAAGTTTACATTCACCTTAGCCAAATACAATTAAACTCCGTTTTTCACAATTCCTGACATTTAATCCTAGTAAATCAAATCAAATGTATTTATACAGCTCTTCTTATATCAGCTGATATCTCAAAGTGCTGTACAGAAACCCAGCCTAAAACCCCAAACAGCAAGCAATGCAGGTGTAGAAGCACAGTGGCTAGGAAAAACTCCCTAGAAAGCCCAAAACCTAGGAAGAAACCTAGAGAGGAACCAGGCTATGAGGGGTGGCCAGTCCTCTTCTGGCTGTGCCGGGTGGAGATTATAACAGAACATGGCCAAGATGTTCAAATGTTCATAAATGACCAGCATGGTCAAATAATAATAATCACAGTAGTTGTCGAGGGTGCAGCAAGTCAGCACCTCAGTAGTAAATGTGAGTTGGCTTTTCATAGCCGATAAATATGAGTATCTCTACCGCTCCTGCTATCTCTAGAGAGTGGAAAACAGCAGGTCTGGGACAGGTAGCACGTCCGGTGAACAGGTCAGGGTTCCATAGCCGCAGGCAGAACAGTTGAAACTGGAGCTGCAGCACAGCCAGGTGGATTGGGGACAGCAAGGAGTCATCATGCCAGGTAGTCCTGAGGCATGGTCATAGGGCTCAGGTCTCCCGAGAGAGAGAGAGAAAGAGAGAATTAGAGAGAGCATACTTAAATTCACACAGGACATCAGATAAGACAGGAGAAATACTCCAGATAGAACAAACTGACCCTAGCCCCCCGACACATAGACTACTGCAGCATAAATACTGGAGGCTGAGATTGGAGGGGTCAGGAGACACCGTGGCCCCATCCGATGATACCCCCGGACAGGACCAAACAGGAAGGATATAACCCCACCCACTTTGCCAAAGCACAGCCCCCACACCACTAGAGGGATATCTTCAACAACCAACTTACCATCCTGAGACAAGGCAGAGTAAAGCCCACAAAGATCTCCGCCACGGCACAACCCAAAGGGGGGCGCCAACCCAGACAGGAAGATCACGTCAGTGACTCAACCCACTCAAGTGACGTACCCCTCCTAGGGACGGCATGAAAGAGCACCAGTAAGCCAGTGACTCAGCCCCTGTAATAGGTTTAGAGGCAGAGAATCCCAGTGGAGAGAGGGGAACCGGCCAGGCAGAGACAATTAGGAGGTCTGCGTCTTGTGACCGTAGCTTACGTCTAGGTATGTACGGCAGGACCAAATCAGAAAGATAGGTAGGAGCAAGCCCATGTAATGCTTTGTAGGTTAGCATTAAAACCTTGAAATCAGCCCTTGCCTTGACAGGAAGGCAGTGTAGGGAGGCTAGCACTGGAGTAATATTATCAAATTTCTTGGTTCTAGTCAGGATTCTAGCAGCCGTATTTAGCACTAACTGAAGTTTATTTAGTGCTTTATCCGGGTAGCCAGAAAGTAAAGCATTGCAGTAGTCTAACCTAGAAGTAACAAGAGCATGGATTAATTCCTTGTCTTAGGTCAGTTAGGATCACCACTTTATTTTAAGAATGTGAAATGTCAGAATAATAGTAGAGATAATGATTTATTTCAGCTTTTATTTCTTTCATCATATTCCCAGTGGGTCAGAAGTTTACATACACTCAATTAGTATTTGGTAGCATTGCCTTTAAATTGTTTAACTTGGGTCAAACCTTTCAGGTAGCCTTCCACAAGCTTCCCACAATAAGTTGGGTGAATTTTGGCCCATTCCTCCTGACAGAACTGGTGTAACTGTCAGGAGGCCTCCTTGCTCGCACACGCTTTTTCAGTTCTGCCCACAAATGTTCTATGTCATTGAGGTCAGGGCTTTCTTTTTTTTTTCTTCTTCTTCTTTTTTTACCACTTTTTCTCCCCAATTTCGTGGTATCCAATTGTTGTAGTAGCTACTATCTTGTCTCATCGCTACAACTCCCGTACGGGCTCGGGAGAGACGAAGGTTGAAAGTCATGCGTCCTCCGATACACAACCCAACCAGCCGCACTGCTTCTTAACACAGCGTGCATCCAACCCGGAAGCCAGCCGCACCAATGTGTCGGAGGCTACACCGTGCACCTGGCAACCTTGGTTAGCGCGCACTGCGCCCGGCCCGCCACAGGAGTCGCTGGTGCGCGATGAGACAAGGACATCCCTACCGACCAAGCCCTCCCTAACCCGGACGACGCTAGGCCAATTGTGCGTCGCCCCACGGACCTCCCGGTCGCGGCCGGTTACGACAGAGCCTGGGCGCGAACCCAGGGACTCTGATGGCACAGCTGGCGCTGCAGTACAGCGCCCTTAACCACTGCGCCACCCGGGAGGCGGTCAGGGCTTTCTGATGGCCACTCCAATAGCTTGACTTTGTTGTCCTTAAGCCATTTTGCCACAACTTTGGAAGTATGCTTGGAGTCATTGTCCATTTGGAAGACCCATCTGCAACCAAGCTTTAACTTCCTGACTGATGTCTTGAGATGTTGCTACAATGTATGCACGTCATTTTCCTTTCTCATGATGCCATCGATTTTTTGAAGTGCACCAGTCCCTTCTTCAGCTAAGCACCCCCACAACATGATGCTGCCACTCCTGTGCTTCACGGTTGGGATGGTGTTCCTCGGCTTGCAAGCATTTTTCCTCTAAACATAACGATGGTCATTATGGCCAAATAGTTATATTTTTGTTTCATCAGACCAGAGGACATTTCTCCAAAAAGTAAAATCTTTGTCACCATGTGCAGTTGCAAACCTTAGTCTGGCTTTTTTATGGCAGTTTTAGAGCAGTGACTTCTTCCTTGCTGAGCGACCTTTCAGGTTATGTCGATATAGGACTCGTTTTACTGTGGATATAGATACTTTTGTACCTGTTTCCTCCAGCATCTTCACAAGGTCCTTTGCTGTTGTTCTGGGACTGATTTGCACTTTTCGCACCAAAAGACATTCATATCTAGGAGACAGAATGCGTCTCCTTCCTGAGCGGTATGATGGCTGCGTGGTCCCATGGTATTTTCCCTGCGTACTGTTGTACGTACAGATGACCGTGCTACCTTCAGGCGTTTGGACATTGCTCCCAAGGATGAACCAGACTTGTGGCGGTCTACATTTTATTTTCTGAGGTCTTGGCTGATTTCTTTTGATTTTCCCATGATGTCAAGCAAAGAGGCACTGAGTTTGAAGGTAGGCCTTGAAATAAATCCACAGATACACCTCCAATTGACTCAAATTATGTCCATTAGCCTAGCAGATGCTTCTAAAGCCATGACATAATTTTCTGGAATTTTCCAAGCTGTTTAAAGGCACAGTCAACTTAGTGTATGTAAACTTCTGCCCCACTGGATTTGTGATGCAGTGAATTATGAGTGAAATAATCTGTCTGTAAACAATTATTGTAAAATGTCTTGTGTCATGCACAAAGTAATGTCCTAACCGACTTGCCAAAACTATAGTTTGTTAACAAGAAATATGTGGAGTGGTTGAAAAACGAGTTTTAATGACTTCAACCTAAGTGTATGTAAACTTCCGACTGGGGTGCATTCATTCTGCCGACTCTGTTGCAATACATTTCTTAAACTGAAGCAAATGGAATGAAACAGGGAGGGAACTCCCACTGGGCACAGATCACAATTCACAGAGTTAACCGCTAGGAACAACACAAAACTGCCTCCCTCTCTCCCTCTTCCCCTTTTTCCTTCCTCCTCTCCCTGCCGTCTTCCTTCCTTCCGTGGAATGCCGAGATCGAGGTGTTTTGATGATTGATGGAGGGGAATCCTGCCTCCTAAATGCAGGGCAGATTAAGACGGATTGTGTGTACGCTGGAAGCTTAGCCAGCCCTCCTCTCTGGCTCCTCAAGTCTCTCTGCTGCAGGATAGAGACACTAATTTGGCTCGACGGTTATTAATTGCGGAGTACGGAGCGCCTGTCACCTTAAACGAAGTGGGGGAGTAATCTTTGTATTCTTGTTGGCTTAGAGGTGGAGACTGCTGACGGCTTGTGATAAGGAGGGAAGAAGGGAGAGAGAGAGAGAGACAGGGTGAGCTTTCGGTAACAGGTGCATGTTTAAGCATGGGATGGGAGCAGAGTTTAGGTTTCCCCCTTGACCTTTTCCAATAACTGGTGAATATGAAAGGATATGCGTGTGGATACACTGTGTATCAAGTAGTGGCTCAAGATCAAGAAGCTCCAATTCACCTTAGTCATTACTACAACAATCTAATTCAAACAAAATCGCATACACACACTTCCCAGTTCTCATGGCACACACTCCTTCTCATCCATGTGCCTGTGTGTGTTGTGTTCATCCCAGGCTCTGATGCAGGCCCATGACAGTGTGGCGGAGCAGGAGTTGGAGCCGGACCCAGAAGAGAGACTGATTCAGTACCTGGGTGAGACCGTCAAACTGGTGCGGCTGGAGAAGGCCAGCGACATTCCTCTGGTGAGCCACTCTCCCACCCCCACACACACACCCATCTCTTCTGATGCTCCAAGATATTCTAATTGCTATCCCTCACAAATGACCAGTTACCAGTTGCTGAATCCCTGAACTGACTGGGAGGAAGTCTGCAAGGAGTGAGCCAGCAGCTGGAGGGTTACCGGCTTCAATATCCCAAATACTACAGTACATGCTGCTGTTGTGCACTTGATCAAGGCAATTGATTGTTCCAGGGGTGCTTGTGTGCTGCCTGTGCTACTCCCAGCTTGTGATGTGTGTTTTGTGTCAGGTTGGGTACTCGGACAGCAATATATATATGTATACTGTATATCAATATCAATTTCTGTAGACCAATAAAGCATGTCATGTATTGTATTGTATGTCCCCTTTGAAGACTTGTCTTTGTGGTGGATCTTTGTGTCTTTGTGTCAAGTACGTCTAGGTGGTTTGCACTGATAAGCATGTCTGACTGGTTTTTGCCCAGGGCGCCACGGTTCGTAACGAAATGGACAGCGTGGTGGTGAGTCGTGTGGTAAAGGGCGGGACAGCCGAGCGGAGCGGTCTCCTGGCTGAGGGAGATGAGATCCTGGAGATCAACGGCGTGCCTGTCCGCGGGAAGAACGTCAACGAGGTCCACGACCTTCTGGTGAGGAACGGGTTAACAAGTCAGGAACGCTCACACTGGATATCACATCTGTCATATTTAAATTGACTGGTGTCAGTGGTACATTGATGCCGTCAGATCTAATGGATATAACATTTTATATAGCGCCGCTCTCATCTTTCTTGAACCAGAATATGTGTTGAGGTCTGGTCCCTCGAGACTGTATTGTGTGATTATTTCTTCATTTCAATCAAGCTGATTCCATGTAGATTCTACTCACTGTGTGTTACTGTGTTCTCCTCTCTCCTCAGGTGGAAATGCATGGCACTCTGACCTTCCTCCTTATCCCCAGTTCTCAGAACAAAACACCCTCACACAGGCAGACTGTGGTAAGGTTTTCCTTCAGAGTGTGTATGTGTGTGCACAGAATGTGTGTTCAATTATTCAATTCTAATCAGTTCATAAATTCTTTGGAGAGATGATGGTGTCACCCATGTCTTCAGATGCACGTGAGGGCCTACTTTAACTACGACCCGTCTGATGACCCGTACGTGCCGTGCAGGGAGCTGGGCCTGTCTTTTCAGAAGGGAGACATCCTCCACATCATCAGCCAGGATGACCCCAGCTGGTGGCAGGCCTACAGGGACGGGGATGAGGACAACCAGCCCCTAGCCGGGCTAGTTCCAGGTACACAACCCTAACCACCCCAACCCTATCCCTAACCCTAACCACAAAACTAACCTTAACCACCCTAACCCTAACCCCAACCACAAAACTAACCCTAACCACCCTAACCCTAACCCTAACCACAAAACTAACTGTAACCACCCTAACCCCAACACTAACCACCCTTACCACCCCAACCCTATCCCTAACCCTAACCACAAAACTAACCTTAACCACCCTAACCCTAACCCCAACCACAACACTAACCTTAACCACCCTAATCCCAACCATAACCACCCTAACCCTAACCACAAAACTAACCCTAACCACCCTAACCCCAACCCTAACCACCCTAACCCCAACCACAAAACTAACCCTAACCACCCTAACCCCAACCCTAACCACCCTAACCCCAACCACAAAACTAACCCTAACCACCCTAACCCCAACCCTAACCACCCTAACCACAAAACAAACTTTAACCACCCTAACCCCAACCCTAACCACCCTAACCCCAACCCTAACCCTAACCACAAAACTAACTCTAACCACCCTAACCCCAACCCTAACCACCCTAACCCTAACCACAAAACTAACCCTAACCACAAAACTAACCTTAACCACCCTAACCCCAACCCTAACCCTAACCACAAAACTAACCTTAACCACCCTAATCCCAACCCTAATCACCCTAACCCCAACCCTAACCACCCTAACCCCAACCCGAACCACCCTAACCCCAACCACAAAACGAACCCTAACCACCCTAACCCCAACCCTAACCCCAACCCTAACCCTAACCCCAACCACAAAACTAACCCCAACCCTAACCCTAACCACAAAACTAACTTTAATAACCACCCTAACCCCAACCCTAACCACCCTTACCACCCCAACCCTAACCCTAACCACAAAACGAACCTTAACCGCCCTAACCCCAACCCTAACCCTAACCACAAAACGAACTTTAACCACCCTAACCCCAACCCTAACCACCCTTACCACCCTAACCCCAACCCTAACCCTAACCACAAAACTAACCTTAACCACCCTAACCCCAACCCTAACCTTAACCACAAAACTAACCTTAACCACCCTAATCCCAACCCTAACCCCAACCCTAACCCCAACCCAACACTAACCTTAACCACCCTAACCCCAACACTAACCTTAACCACCCTAACCCCAACACCTAGCCTGACCCCAGCTGGTGGCAGGTCTACAGGGACAGGGATGAAGACAACCAGTCCCTGGAAGGGCTTGTCCCTGATATGAGGCTTATCAACCTCCTCCTTGAAGAACTATAAACTATGGCAGCCTATGGGTTAGTCATAGTGCAGAGTTAGGCTTCATCAACACTTTCATTAAAACACACTTGTTTCTGTCTCCCTTCTCCCTCTCCCAGGGAAGAGCTTCCAGCAGCAGAGAGAAGCTATGAAGAAAAACATTGTGGACAGGAATCCTGACAGCCCAGGTAAGGGTTTATATACTCCCTGCACAGTTACACACTCCAGCCATCGTCACAAGCGTCTTAACACACACACACACACACACACACACACACACACACACACACACACACACACACACACACACACACAGGCACACACACAGGCACACTCACACGCACGCACGCACACACACTCACACACACACACACACAGGCACGCACACACATGCACACACACACACGCACGCACACACACACACACACACACACACACACACACACACATGCACGCACACACATGCACACACACACACTCACTCAACATGGGCATATGATCGCTGTCATTATGATTTGATAAGCTGCATTGTTAGTTAAGGGCTTGTAGGTAAGTGATTTGATTTGATAGGCTCCAAATCAGCCTTTGATAACATTCCACATCTAATTCTCTCCAGGGAAGCTTTGGTGTGCAATGAAGAACAAGAAGCAGAGGAAGAAAACCATGTACAACCCCAACAGGAACGTTGGTAAGGCTAGTTCTTTTTCCCAGCTCTTTTTGGTCCAATCCTAAATCGACCCCTAGACCCCTATGCATTTGTGGAGATTTATAGGTATGAGCAAAATGGTGAAACTTCCACCTAGCCTATCAGAGGACAAGGTGGAGCTTATACCTGTCAAGTCCTCTTGGATATTCACAAAATAGAGGGGGCATAGGTCATAGACATACTACATAGGCATAGGAGTTGATTTGGGATTTGGCCTCTCTCTCAGTCAATGTCCCTATGTACATTCTATGACTTGATAAGCCTGCTGGTTCCTGAGCCAGACTTGGTGTTGGTGTGACATGTACGCAGGAATCATGCCTGCTCTATCCATTACATTTCTATCGGCAACATTTACCCTCGGCTGAATATTCAGATAGAAATATGTCATGTCGAACAGATATACCTATCTGATAGAGTAACATTTCTATGGCAACAATTCACCTCCAGTACACCCCCACCTCTCTACCTACCTCTGTCCTGCCCAGACTACTACGCCGACGAAATCCTGACCTATGAGGAGATGGCACTCTACCACCAGCCGGCCAATCGCAAGCGACCTATCGCCCTGATTGGTCCACCCAACAGCGGGCAGGACGAGCTGCGGCAAAGGCTGCTGTCCATCGAGCCGGACAGGTTCGCCGGCGCCGTGCCACGTAAGTAGACCAATGAGAGGAGGGGATTGGGGAATAGAGGGCGGGGCAAGACTTGAGATGGGTCTAGGCTACACAGTTATTGTGTGATGTTAAGTTAGTGGCCTGTTAGGTATGATTTTCAATATCTTTTATTGTGTCCATTTTCTATAGTGTTGTGATTATTCAATGCATTTTAAATCAAGTTTGATGGAGTTTGATAGCTTGGAGCATTGACGAATGACCACAGGAATTCAATCAGGTAGGGTAAACGTTACCACTACATACAGCTTAGCTTCTACCAATTTCTCATGTATTATTTTATGTTAAACTGTTTATTATAATAGACTAGACACTAACTTAACGTCACACAATAACTGTGTAGCCTAGACCCATCTCAAGTCTTGCCCCGCTGGAATGAGTAGCTGTGTCCAAACTTTTGACTGGTATTGTACATTTTAAAATACAAAATTCTCATTTCACAATAATTATCACTCAGATACAACTAGAAACCCACGCATACATGAGAAGAACGGGAGGGAATACCACTTTGTAAACCAGCTGGCTTTTGAGGCGGATGTGGCAGCGGGGAAGTTCATTGAGTCTGGGGAGTACGAAAGGAACCTGTACGGCACCAGCAGTGACTCGGTTCGACAGGTCATCAACTCAGGCAGGATCGGTCTGCTGTGCCTGCACACTAAGGTAGGAAAACACTGATTTTTAAGCACTGCATAGAACTTCATAAGCACTACATAGAACTTCTTTAGCACTACATATAACTTCATAAGCACTACATAGAACTTCTTTAGCATTACATAGAACTTCATAAGCACTACATAGAACTTATTTAGCACTACATAGAACTTCTTTAGCACTACATAGAACTTCTTTAGCACTACATAGAACTTCTTTAGCACTACATAGAACTTCATAAGCACTACATATAACTTCTTTAGCACTACATATAACTTCTTTATCACTACATAGAACTTCATAAGCACTACATAGAACTTCTTTAGCACTACATAGAACTTCATAGGCACTGCATATAACTTCTTTAGCGCTACGTAGATGTTTCATCAATCACGTGGAAGCAAGTCATTCTACATGAAGGATGATAGGTCCTTACATCTGGTGCTTTGCCAAATGTGGCATAGCCCTTGGCCACACATTTTAGAGCATGATGTTTTTCAGCATCTAAACAGGCCATATAAAGGGTTTATTAAGGCTGTATTATCCTATGTTATGTTATGTTTAAAGTGGGGCTCTTGTTAGCCAATAGTTGAGAATATGTTGTGGAGCAGTAGTGTAAAGTACTTAAGTAAAAATACTTTCAAGTACAACTTAAGTATTTTTTGGGGAATATACTTTACTTTACTATTTACATTTTTGACTTTTAATTTTTACTTCACTACATTTCTAAAGACCTAGTGTACTTTTTACTCCATACATTTTTCCTGACACCCGAAAGTATTTAGATTCTGAATGGTTAACAGGACAGGAAAATGGTCCAATTCACATACTTATCAAGAGAACATCCCTGGTCATCCATACTGCCTCTGATCTGGCGGACTCACTAAACTCAAATGCTTCATTTGTAAATCATGTCTGAGTGTTGGAGTTTGCCCCTGGCTGTCCGTAAATAAAAAATGTCATGGTGTCGTCTGGTTTGCTTCAAATAAGGAATTTGAAATAAGTTATACTTTTACTTTTGATAATTAAGTATGTTTAAAACCAAATACTTTTAGACTTTTACTAAAGTAGTATTTTACTGGGTGACTATCACTTTTACTAGAGTCATTTTCTATTTAGGTATCTTTACTTTTTTTCTTTTCTAGTCTCTTTACTTTTACTCAATTATGACAATTGGGCACTGTTTCCACCACCGTTGTGGAGAGTATTTCATAAGCAGGGTTTGAAAGATACTAACCACTCTATTACTCTCTTCTCTATTACCTACCTTTTCTCTAACCTTCTCTCTTCCTGCTGCTGTTTTCATTTGTTCTCTGTCAGTCACTGCGGGTACTGCGGTCCTCCAACCTCAAGCCCTATGTGATCTTCATTGCGCCTCCCTCTCAGGAGCGATTGCGCACCCTGCTGGCCAAGGATGGCAAAAACCCAAAGGTATTTCCTGCTCTTCTTATCTCACAAAAAAACTATTTTATCAGCATCAGCAAGTATCGTTGATACATTCATATCCACAGTGAATGTGTCACTACATTGATCACACGTATCATGTCGATTATATATGCCTGTGAGAAACTATACTCCCTTTTGTTGGTACAATGCTTAAACACTCCTCTGCTAGTATAGTAATAGTTATGCCTTGCCATCTACTGGTCTAGGTGGAATTTTTGCCACATTGCTTGTACATTTGCAATCTTTTCCGATAGGAGGTAGAGGCTAGGCATTGTTTCTGGACATGGCCTACTTATCTCCCTAGCATCCCTTCCCTTTGGAATGGACATCCCTGTCTAGTGTACCCAGTGTCTACCTACGAACATTAACATTCTGAAAACAACATGTCAATTTAGCATCATTTAATCTGACCAGGATATCTGTAACTCCTGTCCTTTCCTACTGTGATTTCCTTCATCTAGCCAGGATATCTATAACCACTGTCCTTCCCTACTGTGTCCCTACATCTAGCCAGGATATCTATAACCACTGTCCTTCCCTACTGTGTCCCTACATCTAGCCAGGATATCTATAACCACTGTCCTTCCCTACTGTGTCCCTACATCTAGCCAGGATATCTATAACTCCTGTCCTTTCCTACTGTGATTTCCTTCATCTAGCCAGGATATCTATAACCACTGTCCTTTCCTACTGTGATTTCCTTCATCTAGCCAGGATATCTATAACCACTGTCCTTCCCTACTGTGTCCCTTCATCTAGCCAGGATATCTATAACCACTGTCCTTTCCTACTGTGATTTCCTTCATCTAGCCAGGATATCTATAACCACTGTCCTTCCCTACTGTGTCCCTACATCTAGCCAGGATATCTATAACCACTGTCCTTCCTTACTGTGTCCCTACATCTAGCCAGGATATCTATAACCACTATCCTTCCCTACTGTGTCCCTACATCTAGCCAGGATATCTATAACCACTGTCCTTTCCTACTGTGTCCCTACATCTAGCCAGGATATCTATAACCACTGTCCTTCCCTACTGTGATTTCCTACATCTAGCCAGGATATCTATAACCACTGTCCTTTCCTACTGTGATTTCCTTCATCTAGCCAGGATATCTATAACCACTGTCCTTCCCTACTGTGTCCCTACATCTAGCCAGGATATCTGTAACTCCTGTCCTTCCCTACTGTGTCCCTACATCTAGCCAGGATATCTATAACCCCTGTCCTTTCCTACTGTGATTTCCTTCATCTAGCCAGGATATCTATAACCACTGTCCTTCCCTACTGTGTCCCTACATCTAGCCAGGATATCTATAACCACTGTCCTTTCCCACTGTGTCCCTTCATCTAGCCAGGATATCTGTAACTCCTGTCCTTTCCTACTGTGATTTCCTTCATCTAGTCAGGATATCTATAACCACTGTCCTTCCCTACTGTGTCCCTACATCTAGCCAGGATATCTATAACCACTGTCCTTTCCTACTGTGTCCCTACATCTAGCCAGGATATCTATAACCACTGTCCTTCCCTACTGTGTCCCTACATCTAGCCAGGATATCTATAACCACTGTCCTTTTCTACTGTGATTTCCTTCATCTAGCCAGGATATATATAACCACTGTCCTTCCCTACTGTGTCCCTACATCTAGCCAGGATATCTATAACCACTGTCCTTCCCTACTGTGTCCCTACATCTAGCCAGGATATCTGTAACTCCTGCCCTTTCCTACTGTGATTTCCTTCATCTAGCCAGGATATCTATAACCACTGTCCTTCCCTACTGTGTCCCTACATCTAGCCAGGATATCTGTAACTCCTGTCCTTTCCTACTGTGATTTCCTTCATCTAGCCAGGATATCTATAACCACTGTCCTTCCCTACTGTGTCCCTACATCTAGCCAGGATATCTATAACCACTCTCCTTTCCTTCTGTGTCCCTACATCTAGCCAGGATATCTATAACCACTGTCCTTTCCTACTGTGATTTCCTTCATCTAGCCAGGATATCTATAACCACTGTCCTTCCCTACTGTGATTTCCTTCATCTAGCCAGGATATCTATAACCACTGTCCTTCCCTACTGTGTCCCTACATCTAGCCAGGATATCTATAACCACTGTCCTTCCCTACTGTGTCCCTACATCTAGCCAGAGGAGCTGAAGGAGCTGATTGAGAAGGCCCGGGAGATGGAGCAGGCCTACGGGCACCTGTTTGACGCGGCCATTGTTAACGGCGAGCCAGACACGGCATTCCACGAGCTCCTGCGGCTCATCAACAAGCTGGACACGGAGCCCCAGTGGGTGCCCTCCTCCTGGCTGTGCTAGGGGTAAGAGGTTAGGGTTGAGTGGTCAACCTAGCGGGCAACTCCAGGGAGCCACAGGAAGGAGAGTTTGGCCTGGGTTGTGTTCATTAGGCACCAAATGGAAGAAAACGTATTGAAACAGGAAGGGAATACCTGGACTTATCCAATGAGAACCATATGTTTTAGTTTTTCATAGATAAACGTTTTGACACATTTCACAATGATGTATCCTAATGAACATGACCCATAACACAGACCTGGAGGAACAACCCTAAAAGGAAGGATGGACAATGATCATTGAGGCCACTGTTAGACCATTGTGGAGCCTCGCAGACACAAAATAGAGGGCCCATTCATTTTTGCCAGAAAGGGTAACTTGTCCTTTATCTAGCCTTCTTATGAAAGTTGGAGTTTACTTCATTTACAGGGATGGACTTTTTATTATATAAGTGTTTGTTTCTGTGTTTGTGAATGTTCTCTTGTGTTTTTGTCAATGTCGGCACCATTCCAGATTCCAGTAGCATATGCAAAGACATTTATCCAAAACTGTAGAAAACATATTTCCATTTTATTCTACTCTAAATAGCTATTTATAATTGTAAATATCTATTTTTAGATGAAATGGCAAACATATGTGATTTACCATTACACCAGACCCAGTCTAATAATGTATGGTTTGTTTGTATGTGGTATACAAGACTGGAACTGTCTGTCTACAGTTGAGGACCAATTTGCTCCTGGGGAACTACCGTATGTAACTTTCTCCTAGAAGTAAGGACCAAAGAGAAAGCCGTTGTATTCTAAAAATGGGTAAAGGTACTTGCTGTGTATCAATGATAGTATTATGTTGTGTTATCTTGAGTTGCTGCACTTGTACATCAAAAACAGACCTCAAGAATCATTGATCATCAGTAAAGATGACCTCGGTATCCATTGTCTAGTGTACCTAGTGTCTACCTACGGACATGAACAGTGTGAAAACAACATATCAATTTAGCATCATTTAATCTGACCAACTTTTATTTTCTTTGGTACTTTATAAGCACAACTCAAAACAAGCCATCTTCAATATAATGAATATTCCTGAAGAGAATTGTTTCAAAATGGTGGACATTAAAGTTACATGAATACTATTTAATCAGGTAAAATGTATGATTTTGGAATATACTCGATACATATTCATTGTGTGTGAGGGTACGCATAGTTAAAACATTTGAGTAGGAAAAAGAACGAGAGCGAATATAAAATGTACATGGCACCACACAATACAGCATGTTACATTTAGCGCTTCAATGCAAAATGGCTGCCATTTCACATACAGGTGTGTGCCCCAGATACGTTTAGGATGTTGTACCTTGTCATAGCTTTCTCAGACAGGACTTTGTTCAATGTCTCCAGCACAGCTTTGTCAACAGACATCAGAAACTGAGGGACAAACCGTGGCTGAAACACCTACAGTAACACTCATTTGAGAGAAGAATCGCAAAGTGACACTTGGAGAATATTCAGATCATCTTTATTTGGATGAATTGTTCTGACATAAGAGGGGTTGCACTCAGGGTGCCACTGTGGATGGTTATAGGGGGTCAGCGGTACATTGTCATTTAGCAGACACTCTTATCCAGAGTGACTTACAGTACTGAGTACATACATTTGTCGTGTTGGGGCACCGTGGGGGTACCCCACAACCCTGGCATTGCAAGCGCGATGCTCTACCAACTGAGCCACACGGGACCCACATGTTAGCCATCCTCCTGTAAAAGGGTCAATACAGTACCATAGAAATAGAATGAAATTGCACAGAAACAGAATGTCATTATTTTATGGTCAATACAACCCCACTGATATGTGGTGACCATGGAAGGGATTAGCATCCACAACACAGACGCTTAGGGGGGGAAAGAACAGCCACCCTGTTTTAACTGTACAGAATGACAGCATGCATTGACTGAGTGTTCTGATGGAAGCATTGCCAATAGCCATCTATGTCCTAACCTAATCAGATGGAATGCTTAAGTACAGTTCACATTTGTAAACCACGTCATTTAACTCAATGTACATATATTATTTGCTACTGAAGCATTCAAAAGATAACTCATCTTCAACACGTTTGACACTCTAGTGAACTGATGTGATTGCTGTTAGCTGCAAAGTTCTGACAGTTCTATACAGTGCTAAATCTGGACACTAATCTCCAATACTGAAAACGACAACAAAACATCACCAACATGTACACAAAAAAAAAACAGACAATTCTTCCCTTTCGCACACAAGAAGAAGACATCAACGTGGCCGGAGAGGCACAGAATAAATAAGATGTGGGTGACGGAGTAGCCACGGGTGACGGCACGTCACTCAAACAGCAGGTCCTGGTCGGTTTCCTCCATCAGCATGTTGGATGGCTCGGCGATGGGGCCCAGCTTGGCCAGACGGGCGGCGATCTCCTTCTCCGTCCTCTCCCTCATCTGCTTCTTTTTCTCCTGGATCTTCTTCAGCCTGAGGAGGTGGGACTCACCATAGAAATCTGAATTAGAACACTCAATACCGCTACGAGACACGCGGACAGTGATCCTCCAGTCAGCTGGGGGTGTAGACTTGGTGTTGAGGATGAGGAGTCTGAGGGATGACGTAACTTACCTGTAGAACTCTTCTCGTTCCCTCTCGTCCAGCTCAGTGATGATGTAGCTGAGGGTCCGCTCAATGCGGGGGATGATCACTGAGGACAGGTCAAAGCACATTTTATCCTCTCCACGCGGTCTTCCGACCATCTCTTTTGACTGCCATTATCGATATGTAGTGCAGGTTTAGTTATTGTGCCGAAGCGGTGCAGACTCACCATGCTCAATGGCGTTCACACGGCGGTTGGTGATCTTGATGGCCTGATCCAGTGTGACAAAGGAAGTCTGTAGATCAAAACAGTGAGACCATGAGACTTTGTTGTTCAGTCACACATGCTCCGCATGGTTTACCAGCCTCGCGAGACTTACCTGTAAGGAGGCCAACTCCACCAGCAGCTCCACTGCTTTGGCATAGTTCCTCTTCAGCCTGGAGACCTGCTCTCCTCCCCTGGCCAGACCAGTCAGCTCATAACCTAACAAGGAGAGGATAGAGGGAAGCAAAGAATACAGTGAGCAGTGACACAGAAACAAACTACAATACAAGTTCAATAGCAGGACATAGCTTTCTAGAAGTTGTTCAACTAAATTTGCCCATAAATGGAGCCATGCCAATATTTGAGGTAATAATAACAATAATAAATGCCATTTGCAGATGCTTTTATCCAAAGCCATACAGGGCCACAGGGTTGGGGTTAATTCCACAAACTAAAATTAGATTCCCTCTCCCTGTAAATTCCATTGAATTCAATTCAAATTCTAGGTCTTTGAATTCAGAACAGTGTGGGGGAAGCTACTCCGAAGATATAATTTGCCAAGCTACAAATGACTTCACACTGGAAGACGTTAAACTAGACCACAGAAAAATTGTTTACTTAACGAAAGTTACTTCGAAAAAGTATTTCACCACATACACAACACTTAGTGAAAGATGATCATATATAAATCTGAAATGTCATAGACTACTTTGGGGTAATATGTTAACAGAATGTATAAAAACAAGATCTCACCCATCTACATAAAAGTGTTTCTAGACATTTTTGCAAATGTATTGAAAATGAAATACAGAAATATGACGCTACAAACTGAGTTTAGATGCATTGAATTTCCTTTGATCATCCTTGATATGTCACTACAACTTGTGGCCAATTCAATAGTTTTTTGGATATGATTTAGAAAGACAACACACCTGTCTAAATACAGTGCATTCAGAAAGTATTCAGACCCCTTGACTTTTTCCACATTTTTTATGTTACAGCCTTACTCTAAAATTCAAAAAAAATCGCAATCTATACACAATAAAGCAGAATGACAATGCAAAAACAATATATATTTTTTAAATGTTTGCAAATTGATAAAGAAATCTAATCTTAATTATCACATTTACATACAATTGAAGTCGGAAGTTTACATACACTTAGGTTGGAGTCATTAAATCTTGTTTTTCAACCACTCCACAAATTTCTTGTTAACAAACTATAGTTTTGGCAAGTCGGTTAGGATTATTTCACTGTATCGCAATTCAAGTGGGTCAGAAGTTTACATACACTAAGTTGACCTGTGGATGTATTTCAAGGCCTACCTTCAAACTCAGTGCTTCTTTGCTTGACATCATGTGAAAATCAAAAGAAATCAGCCAAGACCTCAGAAAAAAATGTTTACACCTCCACAACTCTGGTTCATCCTTGGGAGCAATTTCCAAATGCCTGAAGGTACCACGTTCATCTGTACAAACAATAGCATGCAAGAATAAACACCATGGGACCACGCAGCTGTCATACTGCTCAGGAAGGAGACACGTTCTGTCTCCTAGAGATGAACGTACCATGGTGCGAAAAGTGCAAATCAATCCCAGAACAACAGCAAAGGACCTTGTGAAGATGCTGGAGGAAACAGGTACAAAAGTATCTATATGCACAGTAAAATGAGTCCTATATCGATATAACCTGAAAGGCCGCTCAGCAAAGAAGAAGCCACTGCTCCAGAACCGCCATAAAAAAAGCCAGAATACGGTTTGCAACTGCACATGGGGACAAAGATCGTACTTTTTGGAGACATGTCCTCTGGTTTGATGAAACAAAAATAGAACTGTATGGCCATAATGACCATCGTTATGTTTGGAGGAAAAAGGGGGAGGCTTGCAAGCCGAAGAACTCCATCCCAACCGTGATGCACAGGGGTGGCAGCATCATGTTGTGGGGGTGCTTTGCTGCAGGAGGGACTGGTGCACTTCACAAAATAGATGGCATCATGAGAAAGGAAAATTATGTGGATATATTGAAGCAACATCTCAAGACGTCAGTCAGGAAGTTAAAGCTTGGTCGCAAATGGGTCTTCCAAATGGACAATGACCCCAAGCATACTTCCAAAGTTATGGCAAAATGGCTTAAGGATAACAATGCCAAGGTATTGGAGTGGCCATCACAAAGCCCTGACCTCAATCCCATGGAACATTTGTGGGCAGAACTGAACAAGTGTGTGCGAGCAAGGAGGCCTACAAACCGGACTCAGTTACACCAGCTCTGTCAGGAGGAATGGGCCAAAATTCATCCAACTTATTGTGGGAAGCTTGTGGAAGGCTACCTGAAACGTTTGACCCAAGTTAAACAATTTAAAGGTAATGCTACCAAATACTAATTGAGTGTATGTAAACTTCTGACCCACTGGGAATGTGATGAAAGAAATAAAATTGAAATAATTCTCTACTATTATTCTGACATTTCACATTCTTAAAATAAAGTGGTAATCCTAACTGACCTAAGACAGGGAATTTGTTACTAGGATTAAATGTCAGGAATTGTAAAAAACTGAGTTTAAATGTATTTGGCTAAGGTGTATGTAAACTTCCATCTTCAACTGTAACTATTCAGACCCTTTACTCAGTACTTTGCTGAAGCACCTGTGAATACAGCCTCGAGGTTTCTTGGGTATGCTACAAGCTTAGCACTAGAGGTCGACCGATTAATCGGAATGGCCGATTAATTAGGGCCGATTTCAAGTTTTCATAACAATCGGAAATCAGTATTTTTGGACATCGATTTATTTTATTTGTTTTACCTTTATATCATCTTTATTTAACTAGGCAAGTCAATTAAGAACACATTCTTATTTTCAATGACGGCCTAGGAACGTTGGGTTAACTGCCTTGTTCAGAGGCAGAACGACAGATTTTTACCTTGTCATCTCGGGGGATTCAATCTTGCAACCTTAAAGTTAACTATTCCAACGCTCTAACCACCTGATTACATTGCACTCCACAAGGAGCCTGCCTGTTACGCGAATGCAGTAGAAGCCAAAGTAAGTTGCAAGCTATCATCAAACTTATCTTATAAAAACAATCATTCAATCATAATCACTAGTTAACTACACACGGTTGATGATTTGACTAGTTTATCTAGCGTGTCCTGCGTTGCATATACAGTGCCTTGCGAAAGTATTTGGCCTCCTTGAACTTTGCGACCTTTTGCCACATTTCAGGCTTCAAACATAAAGATATATAACTGTATTTTTTTGTGAAGAATCAACAACAAGTGGGACACAATCATGAAGTGGAACGAAAGTTATTGGATATTTCAAACTTTTTTAACAAATCAAAAACTGAAAAATTGGGCGTGCAAAATTATTCAGCCCTCTTAAGTTAATACTTTGTAGCGCCACCTTTTGCTGCGATTACAGCTGTAAGTCGCTTGGGGTATGTCTCTATCAGTTTTGCACATCGAGAGACTGAAATTTTTTCCCATTCCTCCTTGCAAAACAGCTCGAGCTCAGTGAGGTTGGATGGAGAGCATTTGTGAACAGCAGTTTTCAGTTCTTTCCACAGATTCTCGATTGGATTCAGGTCTGGACTTTGACTTGGCCATTCTAACACCTGGATATGTTTACTTTTGAACCATTCCATTGTAGATTTTGCTTTATGTTTTGGATCATTGTCTTGTTGGAAGACAACTCTCTGTCCCAGTCTCAGGTCTTTTGCAGATTCCATCAGGTTTTCTTCCAGAATGGTCCTGTATTTGGCTCCATCCATCTTCCCATCAATTTTAACCATCTTCCCTGTCCCTGCTGAAGAAAAGCAGGCCCAAACCATGATGCTGCCACCACCATGTTTGACAGTGGGGATGGTGTGTTCAGCTGTGTTGCTTTTACGCCAAACATAACGTTTTGCATTGTTGCCAAAAAGTTCAATTTTGGTTTCATCTGACCAGAGCACCTTCTTCCACATGTTTGGTGTGTCTCCCAGGTGGCTTGTGGCAAACTTTAAACAACACTTTTTATGGATAGCTTTAAGAAATGGCTTTCTTCTTGCCACTCTTCCAGAAAGGCCAGATTTGTGCAATATACAACTGATTGTTGTCCTATGGACAGAGTCTCCCACCTCAGCTGTAGATCTCTGCAGTTCATCCAGAGTGATCATGGGCCTCTTGGCTGCATCTCTGATCAGTCTTCTCCTTGTATGAGCTGAAAGTTTAGAGGGACGGCCAGGTCTTGGTAGATTTGCAGTGGTCTGATACTCCTTCCATTTCAATATTATCGCTTGCACAGTGCTCCTTGGGATGTTTAAAGCTTGGGAAATCTTTTTGTATCCAAATCTGGCTTTAAACTTCTTCACAACAGTATCTCGGACCTGCCTGGTGTGTTCCTTGTTCTTCATGATGCTCTCTGCACTTTTAACGGACCTCTGAGACTATCACAGTGCAGGTGCATTTAGACGGAGACTTGATTACACACAGGTGGATTGTATTTATCATCATTAGTCATTTAGGTCAACATTGGATCATTCAGAGATCCTCACTGAACTTCTGGAGAGAGTTTGCTGCACTGAAAGTAAAGGGGCTGAATAATTTTGCACGCCCAATTTTTCAGTTTTTGATTTGTTAAAAAAGTTTGAAATATCCAATAAATGTCGTTCCACTTCATGATTGTGTCCCACTTGTTGTTGATTCTTCACAAAAAAATACAGTTTTATATCTTTATGTTTGAAGCCTGAAATGTGACAAAAGGTCGCAAAGTTCAAGGGGGCCGAATACTTTCGCAAGGCACTGTAATCGATGCGGTGTGTATCGTTGCTCCAATGTGTACCTAACCATAAACATCAATGCCTTTCTTAAAATCAATACACAGAAGTATATATTTTTAAACCTGCATATTTAGCTAAAATAAATCCAGGTTAGCAGTCAATATTAACCAGGTGAAATTGTGTTCATTGCACGCAGAGTCAGTGTATATTCAACAGTTTGGGCTGCCTAAATTGCCAGAATTTTACGTAATTATGACATAACATTGAAGGTTGTGCAATGTAACAGGAATATTTAGACTTATGGATGCCACCCGTTAGATGAAATACGGAACGGTTCCATATGTCACTGAAAGAATAAACATCTTGTTTTCGAGATGATAGTTTCCGGATTCGACCATATTAATGACCTAAGGCTCGTATTTCTGTGTGTTATTATGTTATAATTAAGTCTATGATTTGATAGAGCAGTCTGACTGAGCGGTGGTAGGCAGCAGCATGCTCGTAAGCATTCATTCAAACAGCACTTTTGTAAGTTTTGCCAGCAGCTCTTCGTTGTGCTTCAAGCATTGCGCTGTTTATGACTTCAAGCCTATCAACTCCCGAGATTAGGCTGGTGTAACCTATGTGAAATGGCTAGCTAGTTAGCGGGGTGCGCGCTAATAGCGTTTCAAACGTCACTCGCTCTGAGACGGTTGTTCCCCTTGCTTCGAGGGTGGCTGTTGTCGATGTGTTCCTGGTTCGAGCCCAGGTAGGAGCGAGGAGAGGGACGGAAGCTATACTGTTACACTGGCAATACTAAAGTGCCTACAAGAACATCCAATAGTCCAAGGTTAATGAAATACAAATGGTATAGAGAGAAATAGTCCTATAATTCCTATAATAACTACAACCTATAACTTCTTACCTGGGAATATTGAAGACATGTTAAAAGGAACCACCAGCTTTCATATGTTCTCATGTTCTGAGCAAGGAACTTAAACGTTAGCTTTCTTACATGGCACATACTGCACTTTTACTTTCAACACTCTGTTTTTGCATTATTTAAACCAAATTGAACATGTTTCATTATTTATTTGAGGCTAAATTGATTTTATTGATGCATTATATTATGTTAAAATAAGTGTTCATTCAGTATTGTTGTAATTGTCATTATTACAAATAAATAAAATGTTATATAAAAAAAAAATATATATATATTTTTTAAATCGTCCGATTAATCGGTATCGGCTTTTTTTTTTTTTTTGGTCCTCCAATAATCGGTATCGGCGTTGAAAAATCATAATCGGTCGACCTCTACTTAGCACACCCATATTTGGGGAGTTTCTCCCATTCTTCTCTGTATATCCTTTCAAGCTCATCAGGTTGGATAGAGAGCGTCGCTGCACCACTATTTTCAGGTCTCTCCAGAGAAATTAGATCTGGTTCAAGTCCAGGCTCTGGCTGGACCACTCAAGGACATTGTCCCGAAGCCACTCCTGCATTGACGTGGCTGTGTGCTTAGGGTTGTTGTCCTGTTGGAAGGGGAACCTTTGCCCCAGGCTGAGGTCCTGAGCAGGTTTTCTTCAAGGATCTCTCTGTACTTTGCTCCGATCATCTTTTCCTCGATCCTGACTAGTATCCCAGTCCCTGCCGCTGAAAAACATCCCCACAGCATAATGCTGCCAGCACCATGCTTCACCGTAGGGATGGTGTCAGCTTTCCTCCAAACGTGACACTTGGCATTGAGGCCAAATAGTTCAATCTTGGTTACATCATGCCAGAGAATCCTGTTTCTCATGGTCTGAGAGTCTTTAGGTGCCTTTTGGTAAACTCCAAGCAGGCTGTAGTGTGTCTTTACCTGAGGAGTGGCTTCCATCTGGCCACGCTACCATAAAGGCCTGATTGGTGGAATGCTGCAGAGATGGTTGCCCTTCTGGAAAGTTCTCCCTTCTCCACAGAGGAACTCTAGAGCTCTGTCAGAGTGACAATCGGGTTATTGGTCACCTCCCTGACCAAGGCCCTTCTCACCCGATTGTTCAGTTTGTCCGGTCGGCCAGCTCTAGGAAGAGTCTTGGTGGTTCGAAACTTCTTCCATTTAAGAATGATGGGAGGCCACTGTGTTCTTGGGAACTTTCAATGCTGCAGGTACCCTTCCCCAGATCTGTGCCTCGACACAATCCTGTCTCTGAGCTCTACGGGCAATTCCTTCGAACTCATGGCTTAGTTTTTGCTCTGACATGCACTGTCAACTGTGGGACCTTATATAGACAGGTGTGTGCCTTTCCAAATCATGTATAATCAATTGAATTTACCACAGGTTGACTCCAAGTTGTAGAAACTTTATTTAAATATGTTTGCAAAAATCCTAAAAAGCTGTTTCGCTTTATCATTATGGGTATTGTGTGTAGATTGATGGGGGAACAAATATTTAATACATTTTAGAATAAGGCTGTAACATAACAAAATGTGGAAAAAGTCAAGGGGTTTGAATACTTTCCGAATGCACTGTAAGGTCTCACAGTTGACAGTGCATGTCAGAGCAGAAATATACAATCAAGTCCAAGGAACTGCCTGTAGATCTCCGAGATAGAATTGTGATGAGACATACAGTATCTGGGGAAGGGTATAAAACTTTATAGAGTGTTGAGATTTTCCAAGAGCACAGTGGTCTACATCATTGGGAAATTTAACAAATACGGAACTACCCAGACTCTGCCTAGAGCTGGCCGTCCGACCTAACTGAGCAATCGGGCTAGAAGGACCTTGGTCAGGGAGGTGACCAAGAACCCAATGACCACTCTGACAGAACTACAGAGTTCCTTGGCTGAGATGGGAGAACCTGTCAGAAGGCATACAGTGTCTACAGTACTTCACCAATCTGGGCTTTATGGGAGTGGCCAGATGGAAGCTACGCCTGAGAAAAAGGCCCATGACAGCATGCCTGGAGTTGGCAAAAATATTCTGTGGTCTGTTGAGACAAAAACTGAATTATTTGGCCTGAATGCAAAGCACTATTTCTGGAAAAAACCAGGCACAGCTCATCATCTGTCTAACACCATCACTAAAGTGAAGCATGGGAGGCAGCATCATGCCATGGGGATGTTTTTCAATAGCAGGGACTAAGAGACTGGTAATGATAGAGGGAACAATGAATGGAGTCAAATTCAGGCAAGTCCTTGATGAGAACCTGCTTCAGAGGACAAACGACCCCAAGCATACAGCCAAAGCAACGCTGGAATGGCTTCAGAACAAGAATGTGAAAGTCCTTGAGTGACCTAGCCAAAGCACAGACTTGAATCCCATTGAAAATCTGTGGCAATTCTTGAAGATTGCTGTTCACCGCTATTCCCCATCTAACTTAACAGAGCTTGAGAAAATCTGCAAGGAAGAACGGGAGAAAAACCCAAATCCAGATGTGCAAAAATGATAACAGACTGTAGGGGCTCCTACAAAGTATTGACTCGCGTGTAAATACTTATGTAAATTATATTTCTGTATTTAATTTGCCAAACATTTCTAAAAACATGTTTTCAGTTTGTCATTATGGGGTGTTTTGTGTGAATGGATGAGAAAAAATATATTTTATCAATTTTTATTTCAGGCTGAAACAACAAAATGTGGAATAAGTCAAGGGGTATGAATACTTTCTGAAGGCACTGTAGATTTGAATACCACCAAGCTACTGCAATATGTAGTTAAATTACTAGTTGAACTACATGTAGTTAACTACTACCAAACACTGATTCAGAGATAATTCAATTTCTCTCAATTACAATGTTGGGGATTTAATTATTGGATATATTATCCTCAACAATTCCATAAATTCCAATTTGAATTCAATTCCCCTCAGGCTTTAAGGCTGATCATGTCACTGTTCACAGTTTAGCTATACTGGAAATATAGAAATACAAGTTAATGACTTCAAACAAATCCTGCAGTCAGTTCATTAACTGGGCAAAGTAGAAATATTTAATTTGAATTATTAAACTGTTTTAATCATTCCAATTCAATTCCAATTCAAAACGTCCAAACAGCCTAAATCCAATTCCATAACTTGAAGACTATTGAAATTCTAATTGAATTCAACGTAAATTCTCCACTTCATGAGTGAATTCAAGAATTGATTTGGAATTTCAAACTAAATTGGAATTGGCCTCAACCCTGCATGACCAGATAAGAACACTACTTACTGTCCCCTCCTTCTTGGTAGTGCTCAAACACAGGTAGAGTGACACCTGTGAGGAAAAGGAGAATCACACAGGTGAGACATTAAGGAGAGACATGCTGTTGTTCTAAAAAGATACAGAGAAGTCCAAAAGGTGTTGACCTGCCACGTTATCCTTCTTAGCCCGAACCTTCACCTGGGCCTTGTTCACATTCTGGATGACAGTGGTGCTGTGGGAACATGATAATGTTATGAGAATATTGACAAAACATTAGCAAAATATTGACATCAGACAAACACCTAAATAAAGGCCTCAAATGGCTCATGATGAGGCCCATCTTCTCACCTGAAGTCGCCAGCGGCGAATTTCGCCTCAGCCAAAGAGAAGGCCGCCTCCCTCATCACTTCACCCATCAATGTCTTTGTCTAGAAATCGGGAGAGGCAACAAAAAGACAGGAGCCAGCGTAACATGCCCCGATAACAGGATTTTATGCAAAGAAATAATACAACTGACTTATATTAAATCAGATAAGAAACAGAGAATTGGACAATGTTTTAATCATAGAAACAGAACTGCTAGAACAGATATTCCCATTCAAAAATTGATGGTCCGTGATGGGTGGGCCGGCAGACATATTGAGTTCACTCATGAGTACACTGTCAAATGTCCATGGTCCGGGGGGCTTTTTCTGTTCTAGTCATTCTTGTTTCTATGGTTTTAAACCTCCTTGAATTACCTCGATGATCTTGCGGAGGATCTGACGGAAGCGCATGGAGAGGGCATCAGCCTTCTTCTTCAGTAGGTTTCTACCAGTCTGGGCCCCCTTCAGACGGGCCTTCATGATGGTCTGGGCCCTTCACAGACAAGTCATCAGGTGTCAGAGAGGACTTCCATCATAAACATGCATGGCCATTCAGATTTGAATCATTTTGAAAGATATTGGTGCTTTTATGCCGTTTTCTGCAGGTCACCACAATATCAAAAGTGCCTGTTATTGACCCATCATTATGATGTTCCAGACAAATTAACATAGTAAGTAGTTAGACATGGCATAATCTGTGCCATAGACTGTGTGAGTAAAGTTAGGGCACATCAAAATCTCCCAGTGGTTGTTTGGAAATTATGGACAGTCATCACATGACAGTGACCGTCCATTTCCTCTTTTAGATGTTCATCATGAAATGGCAAAGAAATACAACTATTGACTCGAAATAATAACTAATGCCATTGCAAATTGTTGCAACAGTGCAAAGGTTGAGTTTTTCCAACATTTATTTTAAAGGGCTCACAATTGACTGTGCTTGGCTAACTAGCTGACAGCTGGCTCAGCTTACTGATCTGTAATTTCCTTCATTTCAATTTGGCTCAACCTAACACAACTAAAATGTCATGTATTAAATAGGGGGCATAAACTTGCTCCCCTAGATTGAGTGGACTAGCTTGCTAGAAATGTCAAACTATGCTGGCTAAAATAACAAGCTACCTAGACTTGCTACTTACATTCTAGAGGGGAAGACGTCGATTCTCTCTTTTCCTGACATCTTCTTTGGCTGCAAACGGTCTTATGTACTTCAATTACGTCTGGACGGCGATTAAATAACGAGACAGCACGCAAATAACAAAAATATTAAAGAATAGGTATTGCACAGTTGTTATTACTTGGAGAATAACAGCTTTGTAACCGATGTCGTGTTATTCATGATATTCTATTGCAAAAAGCCATCAGCTGGTTAGTAGTCATGTGACTATGTTGTTAACCGCTATTGCGCTTGCGCGTGTCAACCCGGGCGCTTTCTCTTCCGGGTCGAAAAATTTGCACACCACGGATGAATTTGAAGTTGTAGCAATCGGGCCTAATTCGCTAGCTACGTATTTGAATACAAATTATAACGTTTAACAAAAAATCTAATACAGGACATTCAACAGTGTTGTTCTGTAACCATACGATACAGGTAAGGCATTTACTCGAATCACTGCGAACACAACAGCTGTTTGCCGGAGTTGTGAATGACTGGCTAAGTAACGTAGCTATGTAGCTAGCGCTATAGGTGCATGTGCCGCATGTATGAGCTAATGGGTTAGCTGGGTAGCTAGCTAGCTAAATGATCAGTTTTGCGTGTGAATAAATGTGGATGCGTTGACGTATATACATCAGACTGAAGACATAGATTCATGATGACAGTTATTTAGTCTTGCAAGTGTATATGACACTCTGTTAGTATCATCTTCAGCTCTAGCCAGCACACGTTACAGTAGCTAAGTTAGTTAACGGTAAGTAAGATGATGACGTTGAGTGAGTGTACAAGGATAGCTACATGACTATGAGAGATGACTGGCATTTTGTTCTGATATTGCAATCTAGCGGCACCAGATCACTCCTCCTTGTCTCTCCCCCCCCCCCCCCCCCCCCCCCCAAAAAAAAGGCATTTTCAATTGTTCCAGTACTGTTACCAAGAATGATTGACAAAAGAGAACTGCCACTGTATATCATGAGAATGTATTCCGTCTTTTCCCGATGTGACTGTCCAACCAAATCTACACCCCATTCCCCTCTTTTCAACCTAATGACCTCTCATTCAGTTGCTCTCTATAGTTTAATCAAAGCCTGTTTAAAACCCTTTGTAAGTATATGGAATAGCATATTTCTCTGTTTTCATTATATTGACCTCTGTCCTATTGTCTCCCTAACCCCCCCCCCCCCCCCCCCCCCCCCAGTGATGCCGAACCTTAGCTGTAGGTTCTACCAGCACCGGTTCCCTGAGGTGGAGGATGTGGTGATGGTGAACGTGCGCTCCATCGCCGAGATGGGCGCCTATGTCAGCCTGCTGGAGTACAACAACATTGAGGGCATGATCCTGCTGAGCGAGTTGTCGCGCCGACGTATCCGCTCCATCAACAAGCTCATTAGGATCGGACGCAATGAGTGCGTGGTGGTCATCCGAGTGGACAAAGAGAAGGGTGAGGCGGGGTTTGAGTGTGTGCGGTCAAGAAATGTAGACCGTGTGTGTGTGTACACATTGTGTTACAGGTTAAAAAAAATATATATATATTGTCAACTCTTTGCAGGGTACATTGATTTATCAAAGAGAAGAGTTTCGCCAGAGGATGCTATCAAATGTGAAGACAAATTCACCAAATCTAAAACCGTAAGTTAGGTTCACCGTCAACACTCAGCCACGTGCCGGAGGATGCTGTAATATACAAAATTCTATTTATCATTCCGTTCCACCGATGTCATAAACTCTCAGACGTCTGTGCAGCCTGGTCCCAGATCTGTTTGTGCTGTACAGCCTACTACTGTCGTCGTTGGGATGACAATGACCATAGGAGTCCGTAAGAAAGCACAAACAGGGCCGTATTCATAGAGCATCTGAGTATGAGTGCTAATCTAGGATCAGTGTAGCCTTTTAAATCATAATGAATATGATTACACAAACAGGGGGCACCTGATCCTAGATCAGCACTCATACTCTGAGACACTTTATGAATACGGGCTCGGATCTTGGACCAGGCTGACATTTGTGAGTCTTCCCTCTTGACCAGAGGTGATATCGAGGTGTAAATGTTTTTATGGTGTGGCGTCCGTGGCAGGTGTACAGTATCCTTCGACACGTGGCTGAGGTGCTGGAGTACACTAAGGACGAGCAGCTGGAGAGCTTGTTCACGCGCACTGCCTGGGTGTTTGATGAGAAGTACAAGCGTCCGGGATACGGCGCCTACGACGTCTTCAAACAGGCTGTATCGTGAGTATCGTGACTCTTCTTCCTATATACATTACCAGTCAAAAGGTTTGGACACACCTACTCATTCAAAGGTTTTTCTTTATTTTTTGCTATTTTCTACATTGTAGAATAATAGTGAAGACATCAACTGTGGAATAACACATGGAATCATGAAGTAACCAAAAAAGTGTTAAACAAATCAAAATATACTTTATATTTCAGGTTCCTTCAAAGTAGCCGCCCTTTTCCTTGATGACAGCTTTGCACACTTTTGGCATTCTCTACCAGCTTCATGAGGTGGAATGCTTTTCCAACAGTCTTGAAGGAGTTCCCACATATGCTGAGCACTTGTTGGCTGCTTTTCCTTCACTCTGCGGTCCAACTCATCCCAAACCATCTCAATTGGGTTGAGGTTGGGTGATTGTGGAGTCTAGGTCATCTGATGCAGCACTCCATCACTCTCCTTCTTGGTCAAATAGCCCTTACATATTCTCATTAAGAGCAAACCAGATGGGATGGTGTTTCGCTGCAGAATGCTGTGGTAGCCATGCTGGTTAAGTGTGCCTTGAAAGCACCATCACACCTCCTCCTCCATGCTTCACAGTGGGAATCACACATGCCGAGATTATCCGTTCACCTACTCTGCGTCTCACAAAGACACGGCGGTTGGAACCAAAAATTGCAAATTTGGACTCAGATTTCTACCAGTCTAATGTCCATTGCTTGTGTTTATTTGCACAAGCAAGTATCTTCTTCTTATTGGTGTCCTTTTAGTAGTGGTTTCCTTGCAACAAAACCACAAAGGCCTGATTCATGCAGTCTTCTCTGAACAGTTGATGTTGAGATGTCTGTTACTTGAACTCTGAAGCATTTATTTGGGCTGCAATCTGAGGTGCAGTTAATTGCTAATTTCTGAGGCTGGTAACTCTAGTGAACTTATCGTCTGCAGCAGAGGTAACTCTGGTTCTTCCTTTCCTGTGGTGGTCCTCATGAGAGCCAGTTTCATCATCGCACTCAAAGTACTTTACATTTTCCGTATTGACTGACCTTCATGTCTTAAAATAATGATGGACTGTTGTTTCTCTTTGCTTATTTGAGCTGTCCTTGCCATAATATGGTCTTCTGTATACCACCCCTACCTTGTCACAACACAACTGATTGGCTCAAACGCATTAAAAAGGAAAGAAAGTCTACAAATTAACTTTTAACAAGGCACACCTGTTAATTGAAATGCATTCCATGTGATTACCTCATGAAGCTGGTTGAGAAAATGCAAAGAGTGTGCAAAGCTGTCATCAAGGCAAAGGGTGGCTACTTTGGGGAATATAAGATATATTTTGATTTAACACTTTTTTTGGTTACTACATGATTCCATATGTGTTACTTCATAGTTTTAATGTCTTCACTAATATTGTGCAATTGAGAAAATGGTTCAAAAAACAGAAAAACCCTGGAATGAGTAGGTGTGTTCAAACTTTGGACTGGTACTGTACACATGACTGAGCAAAGCCAGGCTCAGCCAAGCTGTGTTAGGCTGGCTTGGTTACGTATTCTCCATAGTTGCTGGAACCATGCTGGAAAGGACAATGTGAAAATAATATATCCGAGTCAGCACGGTGTGGTGAATAAGGTTTACCTTTTCTGTAGGTCTGCCCTTGCTCTGCCCTTGTCTATTAATGGTATGTACTATGTCATGTTTTGTGTGGATCCCAGGAAGAGTCGCTGCTGCTTCTGCGACAGCTAATGGGGATCCTAATAAAATACCATCTGTCATTCTTAGTAAGAGATGGACGCAGATATTGTAGACGGGTGTGATAGTGTAGTGTTTGCTCCCGATCTCCTCAAATCATTTAGTCAGATATCCATGCTCCAAAAATGTTTTATTTTTCCCAGTGACCCTGCCATGCTGGATGGGCTAGACCTGACCGAGGAGGAGAGGGCCGTGCTCATCGACAACATCAACAGGCGTCTCACTCCACAGGCTGTCAAAATCAGAGCAGGTCACAGCACACTCAACATTAACAGTGCAATAAATATGTACTAGACATGTTAAAGAAGATCAATGGGGGGGAGATTACATTGTAAAGATATGGGGGGGTAGTTTTGATGCTACTTTCCTGCATTTCTAGACATTTTGTTGTGCGGCTGAGAGAAAAGGTTGCAGATTTACTGTAATTCTATGTATTTTGCCATGGCTAATGCTGTGTTGTTTTGCTCGAACATAATAAGAAAATCTATACTGCTAAATTTATTATTTTAGGATGATGGTTTATTTAGACATTTTTTTCCCACTGTTTGGACTTAGGCGAGCTGGAAAAAAAGATTAGGCGGCCCACCCAAGGATTTCAATTGCAGGAAAGTTATTGGCTAACCGATGAAGTCTTGTTGGGTCCGTATTTCCATATTTGATGTGTGTAGTGCCTACACAACTATGGAAATTGGCGACAAATGCTACATAATGTTCATTGATTCGTTTGCCAGAGTGGCATGTTGATGACACTATTGAACTCCTCTGAAGTTTTCAAATTAGAAACATGGCGACTTGACACTTTATTTTCTTTAAACAATACATTTTGACTATCATCCTTGCAGACATCGAGGTGGCATGCTACGGGTATGAGGGCATTGACGCTGTGAAGGACGCACTGAGGGCGGGGCTTAGCTGCTCGACAGAGGCCATGCCCATCAAGGTAGGTTGCATCAAGGAACTCTCATACTCAATACTTCTAATCTATTTAATTATATTTCTCTATCGATTTCATCTCGTCGTCCTGTGGTTGACCTCAACTTTCTCGAAGGCGTTGTATGACCACGCATTGTATGACCACTCTCTCCCTAGATTAATCTGATAGCACCGCCACGCTACGTCATGACCACAACCACTCTGGAGCGCACCGAGGGCCTTTCGGTTCTCAACCAGGCCATGGCAGCCATCAAGGAGAGGATCGAGGAGAAGAGGGGCGTCTTTAACATCCAGATGGAGGTGAGACTGAGGATATGCAGTGACTTCAGAAAGTATTCACACCCCCTGACTTATTCCACATTTTGTTGTGTTACAGCCTGAATTCAAAATGATTTAAACAGACCCATCTATACACAGTACCCCATAATGAAGAAGTGAAAAGGTTTTTAGAAATGTTGGCACATTTTATTGAAAATAAAATACAGAAATGTCTCATTTACATATATATTAACACCCCTGAGTCAATACATGTTAGAATCACTTTTGGCAGGTTATTGTCCTGCTGAAAGGTGAATTTGTCTCCCGGACCCTGTTGGAAAGCAGACTGAACCAGGTTTTCCTCTAGGATATGTCCTGTACTTAGCTCTATTCCATTTATTTTTATCAACAACAAAAAACTCCCTAGTCCTTGCTGATGACAAGCATACCCATAACATGATGCAGCCACCCCCATGCTTGAAAATATGCAGAGTGGTACTCAGTGATGTTTTGTTGGATTTTCCCCAAACAAAACGCTTTGCATTCAAGACATAAAAGTAAATTTCTTTGCCACATTTTAAGCCGTTTTACTTTAGTGCCTTATTGCAAACAGGATGCATGTATTGGAATAATTTGTGTTCTGTACAGGCTTCCTTGTTTTCACTCTGTCATTTAGGTTAATATTATGGAGTAACTACAATGTTATTGATCCAACCTCAGTTTTCGCCACAGCCATTAAACTCTGTTTTAAAGTCAACATTGGCCTCATGGAGAAATCCCTGAGTGGTTTCCTTCCTCTCCAGCAACTGAGGAAGGACGCCTGTATCTTTTTATAATGAAAAAGTGTAATTAATAACTTCACCATGCTCAAAGGGATATTCAATGTCTGCTTTTTATGTTTACCCATCTACCAATAGGTGCCCTTTGTGGCATTTGAAAACTTTCCTGGTCTTTATGGTTGAATCTGTGTTTGAAATTCACTGCTCGATTGAGGAACCTTACAGATAATTGTGTGTGTGGGGTACACACACACAAATAATGTTAAACACTTATTGCACACAGAGTGAGTCCATGAAACTTATTATGTGACTTGTTAAGCAGGTTTTTACTCCTTAACTTATTGAGGCTTGCCATAACAAAGAGGATGAATACTTATTGACTCAATACTTTTCACTATTTCACTTTTAAATAATAATACTTTTTATACCTTTTTCTCCCTAATTTCGTGATATATAATTGTCCCATCGCTGCAACTCCCGTACACACTCAGGAGAGGTGAAGGTCGAGAGACACGACCCTGCCAAGCCGCACTGCTTCTTGACACACTACTCGCTTAACCAGGAAGCCAGCCACACCAATGTGTTGGAGGAAACGCCTTACAGCATGCACGCCTTGAGCGTGCATGCGCCCGGCCCGCCACAAGAAGTCGCTAGAGCGCGATGGGACAAGGACATCCCGGCCGGCCAAACCCTCCCCTAACCCGGACGGTGCTGGACCAATTGTGCGTTGCCTCATGGGTCTCCCAGTCTCGGCCGGCTGCGACACAGCCTGGGATCGAACCCGGGTCTACCGTGACGTCTTTAGCACTGTAATGCAGTGCCGTAGGCCGCTGCGCCATTCGGGAGGCCCATTTTGTAAACATGTCCAAGAACATAATTTTACTTTGACATTATGGGGTGTTTTGTTATAGGCCAGTGACAGTCTCAATTTAATCCATTTCAAATTCAGGCTGTAACGCAACAAAATGTGAAAAAAGTCTAGGGGTGTGAACACTTCCTGAAGGCACTGTAGATACAGTAGATGGTTGGGTGAGAAAATGGAGAGATGGGTGGTCAGTTTGCCAGTAGTATGAGGGAATACCAAAGTACTTGGTGGTTTCTCTCGTCGTGGCCTTTGACACTACTTCCCATGAAAGTGCATGTTTATCATACAGAAGAGCCCAAACTCTGTTTCAAATGTTGACTCGGCGTGGATGTACCACCTGAATACGTCCATTCAATATAGTGCAGTGTTCATTTACACCCGTAGCTCTCATCCACAAAGATGTACTTCAGTACTTTTCGATTTCTCCATGCATATCTTATCAGCCAGGAGAGGCCTTTATTTATTTGGAGTGCACATTCCTTCAGTTCCCTGCAGTCCACTAAATAATTACACTTCTCATACACAGAGCTTGAACCTAACACTACTTTCAATCTCTGAGGATATATAAAAACAAAGATATAAAACAGCACCAGTTTTTCTTACCGTTTACTATAATAGTTAGGTGGGTGCTTATATTTGTCCTGTTTCACACGTGAATTGGATTCTACATTTTTGTTGTTGCATATCTTACTCCTTGAGTGAATTGATTGATTGTAAGTCAGTCTTTATAAGAGCATCTGCTAAATAAGTAAATGAGGTGTAATGTTCTTGTTATACCACCCCCCCTTCAGGCGAAGGTGGTGACGGACACGGACGAGACCGAACTGGCCCGTCAGCTTGAGAGGCTAGAGCGGGAGAATGCAGAGGTGGACGGAGACGATGAGGACGGAGAGATGGAGGCTAAAGCAGAGGACTAGTCCAGTTAGCCCTGAAAGAAGGGTCGTTTGGAAGAAAACAAAAGGATGGACAGACTTCGCCATAGTCGCACTGTCCCACAGATGTGCAACTCTCATATTACATAGAGGTATTCACTGGCTAATAACCCTCTAAATTGATAATTAGGGACTTCTCAGAAGGAGAGAAACATACATTGCTATTCTCTTAAGTCTAGAGGTGGATAGACGGAAATGTGTTAAAGCAAATAAGACAAACTATACCAGTAACCATTTACAGTACAAACACCAATTATACCTATATATATGCAGAAAACTGTTTACAAGCAGTGGCCATCGCAAATTCACCTCTCGCTGGTCACAGGAAGTGATGCATAGGCTCTAGTTGTGTGTGATACTGGCGTGGGTTACTTATGTGCTGTTCCTCTTCCAGTAGTATGGATTTTTACTGGCAGGATCTTGCTTTTGTGTAGCTCATGACATCAATAAAGTTCTGCACGTTTGATCTCAGTGGTTTTGGGTATGAATTGCAGCTGTGCTCTGATTGGTTATTTCATCTGCAACATGCCCATATAAACAAGAATTCAAACTTTAATAGCACAATGAACAACTAACTTAAAGCACTTGTACCATGGCACAGTGGTTCTTCATAATACCAATTATTTAAACTATTGGTGTATGATAGACTCACTGGGCCACAACCCCTTATCTATTGACAAAATCCAAGTCTTTATTCAAAACAAAATTTCCACTGGTACAAAAAGAAAAAATGGAAACAATGTTTACACAAATCAGTATCCTTTCCAGGTGGTGCTGTTGCCTGTGTTACGAGACCAACCAACCACAAGTCAAATGTTCAATAACTGGCCTATCCTTAAAAAGAATTTATAGAAAGCATTGTTTGTAATACAAAAACAAATCTACCTTTTAAGGTCTACCCTTCACATAAACAGAAGTTTCACTCAGCAGATGCCACATAGAAACAGCAGTCCAATAACCTTTGATATTACTAACGTCACAAAACTAGAGAGAAACAAAACGGTGAGATGCTTTTCAGCGTACTTTTTTCCACAGCTTAGTAGCTATGTTCTTCTCTTCATCAACCATTAACCCCTAATCCACTACCTCCACAGTCATCCTCAGAACATCCAACTCGAGCCAAGAGTCTGTAGTAGGGCCATTGTCCAAGTGTCTGCTTTCATGCATCTTCAATAAGCACTTCGTCAGTCATTCAAGCACGCACGCACACACACACACACACACACACGTAGGCTATACACCAATACAAAGTCAGCAGCTGCAGTGGAGTAACATGACATGTACCAGAGTCTATTGGAAGAATGAGAAAACGGGAGCTCAACGTGTGAATGCTGTTGGGGTATTATTAGGTTGAGCGCATTCTTTGATTTTAGGCCACTCAAATTGAGAAGTCTTTTTGGTGACTGACAACGCTAAAGTCAGATTACTCTAATAGAAAAAGTTGGATTCGTTCAGTGCTTTCCTGGGTTTCTTATTTCACAAGCCCAATCTTCTTGGCTTCAGTTTCGTAGATCAGCAACCGCCACATCTTGACGATGAAGACCTCTGCTTCTTCATCCAAAACCTTGGTGTAGAGGAACCGCATTGCAGTTAGATTAATGACATAGTACTTAACAAGTTTAAATCAGGAGACCAAAAGCAGTTCACCAAGGCTCTTTTAAGGCCTGTTTAATACTTTGATCAAAATACAGTTAAATCAGTTTTAGCTGGACAGACAACTGAGAATGTTCCCAGTATATTTCTTGGGATACTCACCATGGCAACATCATCCAAGATACCCTGTGGTGTACCATGAGCCATCACCTGGGGGAGGTCAAAATTAAGGAATCAGAATGATACTCATATTGCAAAAACATCCAGCTCCCCAGTAAATTGCATCAATCACGCTTACACACCTTGGAGCAGACAAAATCGACTAGCGTAGCCTCCTCTTCTCCAATGTACTCAATTATCTTTTTGTTGATCCAGGGGCGTATGCGTCGATCCATCAGAGTCTGGGGAGAACAGTCAGAACTACTTTAGTCACTGCACCAGGTATTATTCATATAGGTCTGTACCAGTTTTGTAGGGAAACACATTTTCTACTTTGACAAAGAAGGGCTACATCAGCAATTCCCTTGGACTACAGCCTCTAGTCGTTGAATTATCAAAACCAACCAGCGTTATCTGTATGTCATATTTCCTCTGGTCTGGTTTCCATTCAGTTTCTGCGCTCTTGCGAACACAGAATTAGTTGGCAAGAGAGCAGAAAGACTGGAAAGCGGGGTACTGCCACATCCTATCCTCACCGAGTCCACTGCAGACCAGTCCAGCGGGTAGGAGAACAGCTCCGTCTTGCCCGTGGGGATCTTCTCGATCAGGCTCTTGATGTGCTTGCGCTTCTCCTCTGTGTTGGCGCCCTTGATGGCCGCCAGGCCCGAGGCGCCGTCTACCACACTCTGGAGGTTCTTGTCGTCGTCGCCGTAGTCCAGTGGTACCAGCTTGCGCTTGCGGGGAGCCTCGTCTGCCTCCTCGTCGTCAAATTTGTTAAAGACGCTGTCCACAGTGAGCTTCTTGCGTTTGATGGCCACGTTGGGCTGGCTGGGGCTGCTAGTGGCTCCTAGAGAGATATTTAGACATACTTTAAACCTTTCGTCATGGAGTATGTCTGAAACAGGACAGTTCCATTTAATTGATATCTTAAAGCAATTTGAGTGACATCCCTCTCAAATTAAACAATTTGTCAGGCTCAAGATATCTGTGCAGATACAGCTATATGCCTCAATCTAAAAATGAATGGTAAAGATAGGCAGTCTTGCTTCATTATTTTAATTATCCTGATCTTTCCCCTTCATTAATGATTGAGGCGCTTAATTGGATCTACACAACAGATCATTAGGTAGTTAGCACTATAGTTGTCATTATGTCCATATGATTCTAGACCTAGCTTGTCCCACCAACCAAACTCACCCAGTTTGAGACTGAGGCCGATCTTGGGGCGGAACTCCTCCTGGGGTGGGGTCTCGTGAGGGGGTGAGTTCTCGTGTGGGATGATGATGCCGCAGGGTGACTCGTCCCCGCCACAAGGCGTGTTGGGGGTGGCGCCCCCGCTGGCCGACGAAACAGAGGGGGCCGCAGTGATTGGCCGCAACGTGGGCTTCAGGCAGGGCTTGGACCCCGATTGGTCGTCGTCAAACTCCTCCCCTTCTTCCACATCATCATCAGAGTGGGGGTGGTGATGGTGGGGTACATGGTGGTCCCCTCTGTCCCTCTCCCGGTCTCTATCCCCTCTCTCCCGGTCTCTTTCCCCCCTCTCTCTCTCCCGATCACCTCGATCTCTTTCCCCCCTCTCTCTCTCCCGATCACCTCGGTCTCGATCACCTCTCTCTCTCTCCCGATCACCTCGGTCTCGATCTCTGTCTCCTCTGCGATCCCGGTCCACCCGTGGGGCCTTGTGTACCCGCTCCTCCTCGGGGTCGGGCTCTGGCTTCACTGGAGGCTGGCGCAGACGCTCCGCCTCCTCTTCCATCTGGACCAATCGGTAAAGAGAAGCAGTGTGAGACAAGGGGCTTACAGTCAGGAAAGAGGATACACTCGCCTAACGTTATTGTGTAGCCAAGATAGCCAGATGGATAGAGACGCACTTACAATGCAGACATACAGACAAAGGGATCCGAGGACAAAATGACCTTCAGGAATAAACACAGTCAAGCGGATACAGTCACACACACACACACTCCCTCTTTCTCACCCTGCGTATCTCGGCTTCGGGGTCTGGGTGTCCCTCGGCCAGCAGCCTTTGTCTGATCTCCTCCAGCTCTTCCTTCTCTCTCTTCCTGTCGCGCTCATCCACCTCAGTCTCCTTCTCCCGGTCTCTCAGACGCTTCTGCAGTGCGCTGCCCCTAGGGGTCACACACGGAACAACACTTTTTATAACAATGGCCCTGACACTCATCAACAAATCTCTTCAAGTTTTTTGTTTTATTTTAAGTAGTGAGGTTTCTCTTCCCAAATGTCGAAGCCAAAAACATGTCGTTTCAGACCGCCATCATCTTGACAGTTTACATTATCGACATTAAAATGGTCTCAATTATATCTTCTGTAGTATGTAAACCTAGCAGATCAGCATCATAAATGAATTAAATATGCTGGTGGTCACCTGTAGTACTTAGGGTCATCTCTGTCGTCATCGTAGTCCTCCAGGAACTCCTTCAGCCGTTTGCTTTCTTTAGTCTGTAGGACACAATGATGAATGGAAACACATACCAATTATGTCTACGGTAGGACCCTTCAAGCCAGAAGGACATTTCACGCCCAGATCAGTGGTAAACCTGAGTCCTGTTCAGTAGTCGGGCACAGCGTGGTAAAACATTTCACAACGAACAATTAAAATCAGCATTCCCATTGGACAAGTTCAGGTAGTCCCGCCCCTGGTTTCAAAAGGTTTTCTCCCTGCTCAACATGACCCAGGAATGCCATGTGAGGGTGAGAACGGGGTTTGTATTTCTTCCTACCATTTCTCTCCTGCGCTCTTCCTCCCGCTCAGACTCCTTGGAGTAGTCTCGAGCCTTCTTCCTCTCGCGGATCTCCCAGTTTTTCAGACGCTTCAGACAGACACGAGACAGAAATTAAGCAACATTTCACAGCCAACACACACATGATTCTCACACCACTGTAAGCTACCTCTTGATAGGCTGCCTCCTTGTCTCGGAGTTTCCTCTCCAGCCTTCTCCGCTCGTAGACCTCCTCCTCATCCTCTTGGTCACGCTTCTTGTCCTTGTCTCTGTCGCGACTCACCTCTCTACAACATAACATCAACCTAGTTACCTCCCAATCATTCCTTCCTTCACAATCCATTGCTTTATATAATAACACACACCTGGAGTGGCTGCGGTCCTTGCTCCTGTCACGGCTCCTCTCCCTTTCCCACTCCCTCTCCTTCGTCCGGTTACGATCACGGTCTCTGTCACTTCTGTCCCGCTCGCGCTCCCTCTCACGCTCGCGCTCCCTCTCACGCTCCCTCTCCTTCTCGCGCTCTTTCTCCCGCTCGCGGTCCCGGCGCTCCCTTTCACGTTCCCTCTCCTTGTCCCTCTCCCGTCGCTCGCGATCAAACTCTGCACGCTCCTTGTCTTTCTTGTCCTTCTCCTCCTCCAGTTTCTGCAAAGAGAACAGAGGAGGTTGATAAGTTGGAGGCTCCGGGGAGGACAGTCATGCAACAGAACAGGAGCAGTGAGGCTGGGTCACACGCTTCTCTATAAGTGCACAGAAGTGGATCTAGAAGTGGCTTCCAGGCTCTGGGGGCAGAGGGGACTACTGTAACAATGTAGATTCTTGTTATCTAAGGATGAAGTAGTTGAGTTAGAGGCTGACGTTTTGGCACAACAGCCGCTCCTTGGCTGGGCTAAGAGTTTCTATGGGAAAATAACAACAAGATGTCATGAGACACGGCACTCCTTTGTCCCTATATAGCATGATTTTGTTTTTTTCTCCCCCGAGGACCTTGGGGACCAAATAAAAAAATTTGAATCGGCTTGCGGGCCGGATTTGGCCTGCGGGCCACCAGTTGCAGACCACAGTATCAATATAGTACAATGATTGTTTAGCACAAGCTGGGCGACTTACAAGTTACCTAAAAAAAAAGACACTGGAAACCACTTTGAGGTCAAAGACGACATCTTGTTGGCCATGTCAAAGGTCACAGACATTCAAAACGAGAAAAAGGAGCTGCTTGATAGATAACGATCTCTCTCTCCCAAGTCAGTGTCCTCATTACAAGGGAAACAACAAAACAAAAAAAAGGCGTCAATCCTTTTGTGAAACTAGTTGGTGACTTACAGGTGTTGAGCTACGGATTTCAGCCCGTCGCTGCCCCTACATGACTATAAAAGTTAGGCCTGGAAGGAAAAGCAGGTCAAACAATACACAGGGGGGGGGGGGGGGGGAGATTCACTTTCCCTCAAGCAAATCATCAAAAACAACCGTTAACTTCTATGGGGTACATTGGTAAAAACAGAAAGCCGTGAAACATCCTGGTACATCTTTAAAAATAAAAAAATATACATTTTCTGGACAGGTAAATTAAATCGTAGAGGCTCTTACCCCTGCTTCGGTCTTCTGTAGTTCTCCCGTGACTCGATTTCCCAGACACACGCTAAGAGACAACTCCCTCCTAGCACTACGCCCATGGCTCCCCATGTACTCAACTGATTAGCAGACAATTACAAACCATGCATTCTAAATACACTGAGGCTCAAGTTTGTGTTGGGTATTTTTGTGAAATACACAGTGAGACCACAGGTTACCTATGGGCCTTTCCCACAAGGTCGGACCACTAAAAGCAGTCCATAACGAACAACAGATGGTTGTCCTCCTGGTCTGACCCAGACTACAGAGCCACGGGTTTAGTGCAGCTAAAGACGAAGAGCAAGGAAAACAGGCAGAGAAGGAGAGATGGGGGAAATAGAGAAGCACGCACAGGTACTATGGGCATGGGTGGAAGGGGTCTGATTGGTTAAGTCTTCCTACTTGAACTTACCTTGCTCTGCGCTCCATTGGTGACAACTTGGGCATAGAGTAACTGCAGGTAGGCCATAGGTACATGACATTCCCCTTCTATGTCAAGCATAGGCCTTACCATTTGTGCTTGAGAAAGGATCTCATTACGTATTACTCGTACCTCCTTTACCACAAGTCTACTGCCGTAGATTATGAACACCAAATAATCGTTGCGTGAAAATGGAGATGAAGGGGGTGAACGGCAATTAGAAACCAGGAAGAAAAGGGGACAGACAAGTTCAGAGAATAAAGGGAGAAAGAGCTAAAGTGACGAGGGAAAGAGAGAATCAAAGAAGACAGGAATAGAGGGACTGACATTTGGACACAGGACTAGGAGAGATGGGGCTTTTCTCTAACACACACACACACACTTATCCACAGGGTGGGTTGGAACTCACCTGGCTAGTCTTCAGAACGCAGAGTGCTGTGGAGGGGCGCCCCCCCCACTGCTATAACAGTACAATCTACAGCCCAAATCACTGCAGTGGTTATTGACCTGAGTCTCAGTGACTGGACTTTTACACACACATTATGTAGAATGGTCATCATTTACAGAGGACTCACACAGGTTCACTGGCCTCCCTGGCTTGCGGACATGATAAATAGATGGAAATCAAAAATGGCCGTGGTTCTCTCCACATTTGGCAAATAACTGGTCTAAAAGCAAGACCAACATTCTGTTGACATGTATTTAAATGGAAAAGGTGGGCTGTGTGTTGAGAGGTTCTCATTAAGTTCCACAACCTCAGCCACCACTGTAAGCCAGAGTGCCTGTGCAGTTGCCCCTATGCAAATCCTCGAGGAGGGAGCGCCCAGTATATGTACAAAATAAAGGAAAGCTCATACTTACATGCTATCCTCGACAACTTTTTCCAAAGCTCTGAGATTCATCTTGCTTTAGTCACCATATGATCTCTATCATAATGGCGGGGTTTAATGAATAGATTAGCTTTAAGGTAACTTTACATTGTCGCCATGCATTTTGTTTGTGTGTGATGAATGAGTTATGAATCTAGCCAGCTATACTATCACACCTAAATACCCTAATTATATACAAAATAAAAAATGTCCCGTCGACACGAGTCAAATTAGGTTTGAAAACGGTGACAATACTACAAATCCAGATATTTCACATTGAGATTTTTGAGCAAGGTATGCAATAGTTTGGCGTAATATTCTCCCATCCTAAATTTAGACCAGGGATGGGCAACTGGTGGCCCGTGGGCCTTTTCAATTTCAAAACATCTGCAGTTTTACTCTTGTTTTGTCAGTCAATTTGCCCATGTCAGCTAAAATGTTTTAGATTGCCAAGTTAGTTTAGCGGCCAGCTATCTAAACTTGTTATCATGGTGGAATTACCGGCCGGGGGCCCCCCCCATTGATTTTGTTAGTCCGTCTCAGTCAGAAAACAAATTTTAAAAACTGCAAACCTTTTTCCAACCGCATGGCAAAGTGAGTAGAATTGCAAAAAAAATAAAAAAAATAAAACTCCACTGTCAAAATGGGGGCCACCATTTTTGGGGGGCTCGCAGTGTAATGTGTGTGTGTGTGTGTGGGGGTATGGATGTGGGTACGCAGACCGGCGAGTAACTGCAGCCCCTCATGATGAGTTCAGATTGTGGCCCCCACCCCCAGCAAAGTTGCCCATCCCTGATTTAGACTATATAAAACAGGTCCTTGCACAAAATGCCCACTAGCAGTAAGTGTAAACCCAAAAGGACTGTACTACTAGCGTGTGTAGCTTCTTTTCCAAAAACCTGCAATGTGAGTGAGAGAGATGAGTACAGTCATATACCTTGTGGGTGTCGCGGAATTTACTGATCTCTCTAGAAATCAGGTCTCTCTTGTCATCCTCCAATCCGTCAATTGCGTTGATATCCTCCTAAGGGACGATGGGAGGCAGGAAGAAGGGATAGTGTTCAGGGTCATGCTGACAACAAGACTGACAAAAAATAAAGATTTAATATAAAATGTTGAATCTGTAGACTTCCTCAAATTAAGGGGATTCGTCCTCGAGTCATGGCACAGTCATTTAGGTTAAATGGGGTTAGCCTGCGCCGGACCAGGTGTAGTGCTGAAGAATTCATTGCCATAGAAATGGACCTGGCTAAAAGGTGAGACACTTTCGAATGACCGGTTATCCCGAGTTGAACTCAGAGATGACCAACGTTATCTCACCAACTCCTCACACCAGGTACGTAGGATACTCCTCAGGACTAGACTTAATCCCTATCCAGACTTTCATATACCAACAAATACAATGTAGGCAATTGGATTAACATAAAATAATTCCACCATTTTTTTTAACATACCATTTTGTTCAGTCTAGTTTATTTTCCCCTTTTCAGGATATCCAAGTGGTAGTTACAGTCTTGTCCCATCGCAACAACTCCCGTATGGACTCGGGAGAGGCGAAAGTCGAGAGCCGTGCATCCTCCGAAACACGACCCAGCAAAGCCGCACTGCTTCTTGACATAATACCCGCTTAACCCAGAAGCATACACCTGGCGATCTTGTCAGCGTGCATTGTGCCCGGCCAGACACACAAGTCTGTAGAGCGCAAAGGGACAGAACATCCTGTGCCGGCCAAACCCTCCCCTGACAATTGTGCGCCGCCCCATGGGTCTCCCAGGTCGCGACCCGGCAGCGATAGAGCATGGACTCAAACCAGGATCTCTAGTGACACAGCTAGCGCTGCAGTACAGTGCCTTAGACCACCGCGCCACTCAGGAGGTGTTATCCTGCCTTTTCTTTTGCTCATCTTTATCAAGGGTGCCAATAATGTCGGTCATGACTGTATATAATGTGCCCAAATACAATATCACAACCCCCAACCAACATGTACCAGGTAAATCTAAAGTGAGATAAGAGAAAGTAGCCCTAAGTACCTCTTCTTTCTTCTCTTTCTTCTTCCTGCGGTGGGGGGACTCATCATTCGAGGCAGCATTGAGCTCGCTGGCATACTCGCGGATCAGACCGTCAATGGCACCCTTGACGACCTGATCCCGCCTCTTGGTGTCCTCGTCGATCACCTCCTCTTCCTCCGCCTCCTCCTCTTTTCCAACCTCTGCCTTCAAGCAGAAAGAAAAACAGAGCGCGAGAGACAGGCGGGTTAGTATTACATCCAAGTCAACTCATCTCCAGCCTCACTTGTTTAAAAAAATATTTGAAGTAAAAGGAGCTATTTTGTTTCAGGCCTTTCGCCAGTTTCCCATTCGTTTAGCCAACCCCGCCCCCGAGAGCTGGGTGAATCAGTCTCCACTGGAAGTCGCTCAGACCTGCATAATAGCAGGAGGCTGAAGGTTTTAATTCCATTCAACATTTAGGACCAGTTTCCTAAACACAGATTAAGCCTAGTCCAGAACTAAAAAACAAAGTCAGTAGAGATTCCATTGAAATAGATTAAGCCTAGTCCTTGAATAATCTGTGTCCTAGAAACTAGCCCATAACCTACATGGTTATGTGACATTCCCCTCTCCCATCCGTCCAGCTCAGAATGTCCCCCTTCCCCACTACATTACCCACCCCATTGCCGTTGGTGCTGCTCTTCTTTTTGGCCTTGAACTCATCCAGCTGGGCCTTGGTCTTGGCATCCACTTTTACCAGCAGCTTTTTCACCCCGATCTGCAGCTCGTGGAGCAGCCGCAGGGCCCGCAGCGTTGACTCTGGCTCTTTGTACTCACAGAACCCAAAAGCTGGAGAGAATAGAGAAGGAAGGATGGGCACCGGGGGTTTATATCAATACACAGCCATCGGAGTAGCAACCAGGAATGAGGAATGGGGTTGTGTTCATTAGGGCATGGAATGGACATTTTTAACAGGTGTTTCTTATCAGACAAGTACATGTAGTTAAACATTTTTTTGTCTGCTTTCTTCTGATTAATGCCTACTGAACAGGAGCCTGCACATTTTTTTTTTCACTAAATAGTAGTTGCGCTTCACATTGGCAAAGCACGCCTTGGTGAGGGTGACATTGGACTTTCATGGTGGTGGAGTACTTTAGAAGTGTTGTACCTGTTCTGTTTTTACCTTGAAGTTTTCCAGAGGCTCCTTGGACTCTCTTCCAGCTTAGGACCAGGCCACATTTCTGAAGAGTGAATAATTGCTTGCTTTACTACGGGGACCTACTAAAGGACATTGCTTTTCATCAGAGTATCAGGGGAAACATTGTTGGCCAAAAGGGAAACAGCTTTTATAAATCAAACCTAAAAAGGCAAACTGCACCGTCACATGCAAAAAAACAGAAGCAAAACTAACAACTATCCTGGCTCGGAAAGGTGGTTTCAATTGTCTATTCCACTAGCACGACTTGTGACTAAAGACATGGTCTATAGCCTAAATAAAGCTTAATGTCTCTTTCCAAAGCATCTGCATTCAAGTTCCCCTTCCTCACCGCCAGCAGCTGTCGAATCAGCATGTCCGAGGCTCTCTCTGAGATGTTCCCTACAAATACAGTGGTGGTGGGGCCACTGTTCTCGTCCGTCTCCTTGGCCTTCACCAGGGCGGCCTCCTTCCTGGGTGCCGCAGGCATGGAGGTGGGCACCAGGACCGCGGGGGTTTGGGTCATAATACCCATGTGGACTGGTATCATTGGGGTACCTGGAATAGAGACAATGCGATAATGTATACTAGAGGTCGACCGATTAATCGGCAACCGGCCTTTTTGGACACCGATTACATTGCAATCCACGAGGAGACTGCATGGCAGGCTGACCACCTGTTACACGAGGGCAGCATCAAAAGGACCTTGTGGCTGCAAGGAGCCAAGGTAAGTTGCTAGCTAGCATTAAACTTATCTTATAAAAAATAAAAATAAAAAAATCTTCACATAATCACTAGTTAACTACACATGGTTGATGATATTACTAGGTTAACTAGCTTGTCCTGCGTTGCATATAATAAATGCGGTGCCTGTTAATTTATCATCGAATCACAGCCAACTTCAATTTCGCCAAACGAATGATGATTTAACAAAAGCCCATTCGTGAAAAAAAGCACAATCTTTGCACAAATGTACCTAACCATAAACATCAATGCCTTTCTTAAAATCAATACAGACGTATATATTTTTTTAAACCTGCATATTTAGATAAAAGAAATACATGTTAGCAGGCAATTGTGTCACTTATCTTGCTTTCATTGCAAGCAGAGTCTATGCAGCAGTTTGGGTCGCCTGGCTCGTTGCGAACTGTGTGAAGACCATCTCTTCTTAACAAAGACCGTAATTACTTCACCAGAATTAAAAATAATTATGACATAACATTGAAGGTTGTGCAATGCAACAGCAATATTTAGACTTAGGGTTGACCCCCATTCGTTCGATAAAATACGGAACGGTTCCGTATTTCACTGAAAGAATAAAAGTTTTGTTTTCTAAATGATAGTTTAAGGATTTGACCATATTAAGGACCAAAGGCTCGTATTTCCACGTGTTTATTATAATTAACTCAATGATTTGATAGAGCAGTCTTACTGAGCAGTGGTAGGCAGTAGGAGGCTTGTATGAATTCATTCAAACAGCACTTTACTGCGTTTGCCAGCAGCTCTTAGCAATGCTTGAAGCACAGCGCCTTTTATGACTTCATGCCTATCAACTCCTGAGATTAGGCTGGCAATACTAAAGTGCCTATGAGAACATCCAATAGGTAAAGGTATTTGAAATACAAATGGTAGCGAGAGAAATAGTAACTACAACCTAAAACTTCTTAACTGGTAAAATTGCATAGACTCTGCTTGAAGACTGGTGAGGGAGGGAGATATGAGTCTCCAGCTTCAGTGATTTTGCAATTCAATCCAGTCATTGGCAGCAGAGAACTGGAAGGAAAGGTGGCCAAAGGAGGAGTTGGCTTTTGGGGTGACCAGTGAAAAATACTTGTTGGAGCGCGTGCTGCTATGGTGACCAGGGAGCTGAGAAGACTTTGCTAGATAAAGCACCGCATTATAGATGAACGGAAGCCAGTGGGTTTGGCGACGAGTATGAGGCGAGGGCCAGCCAACGAGAGCATACAGGTCGCAGTGGTGGGTAGTATATGGGGCTTTGGTGACAAAACAGATGGCACTGTGATAGCAAATTGGGTGCAGTCTGAGTAGAATGTTGGAGGCTATATTGTAAATGACATCGCCGAAGTCAGGGATTGGTGGGATAGTCAGTTTTATAAGGGTATGTTTGGCAGCATGAGTGAAAGATACTTTGTTGCAAAATAGGAAGCCAATTCTAGATTTAATTTTGGATTGGATATGCTTGATGTGAATCTGGATGGAGAGTTTACAGTCTAACCAGACACCTAGGTGTTTGTAGTTGTCCACATATTCTAAGTCAGAACCGTCCAGAGTAGTGATGCTAGACGGGCGGGCAGGTGCGGGCAGCGATCAGTTGAAGAGCATGCATTTAGGAGAGTTGTATGGAAGGAGAGTTGGGTGGCATTGAAGCTCGTCTGGAGGTTAGTTAACAAAGTGTCCAAAGAAGGGCCAGATGTATACAGAATGGTGTCGTCTGCGTAGAGGTGGATCAGAGAATCACCAGCAACAAGAGCGACATCATTGATATATACAGAGAAAAGAGTCGTCCTGAGAATTGAACCCTGTGGGACCCCCATAGAGACTGCCAGAGGTCTGGACAGAGTCGAAAGCCTTGGCCAGGTCGATGAATATGGCAGCACAGTATTGTCTTTCAGTGGCGGTCATGATATCGTTTAGGACCTTGAGCGTGGCTGAGGTGCACCCATGACCAGCTCGGAAACCAGATTAAATAGAAGGTACGGTGGGATTTGAAATAGTCGGTGATCTGTTTGTTAACTTGGCTTTCGAAGATGTTCTGAGCAAGGAAATTAAACTTCAGCTTTTTTACATGGCACATATTGCACTTTAGTTTCTTCAACACTGTGTTTTTGCATTATTTAAACCGAATTGAATACGTTTCATTGTTAATTTGAGACTAAATTGATTTATGTATAATATTAAGTTAAAGTAAGTGTTCATTGTGCTTTCAGTATTGTTGCAATTGCCGTTATTACACACACACACACACATAATGCTAATGACATCAGTGTGATCCGAAATTAATGATCCCAATTGGGATTTATTTTCTTTGATAAGACATAAATACAGTGCCTTGCGAAAGTATTCGGCCCCCTTGAACTTTGCGACCTTTTGCCACATTTCAGGCTTCAAACATAAAGATATAAAACTGTATTTTTTTGTGAAGAATCAACAACAAGTGGGACACAATCATGAAGTGGAACGACATTTATTGGATATTTCAAACTTTTTTAACAAATCAAAAACTGAAAAATTGGGCGTGCAAGATTATTCAGCCCCTTTACTTTCAGTGCAGCAAACTCTCTCCAGAAGTTCAGTGAGGATCTCTGAATGATCCAATGTTGACCTAAATGACTAATGATGTTAAATACAATCCACCTGTGTGTAATCAAGTCTCCGTATAAATGCAACTGCACTGTGATAGTCTCAGAGGTCTGTTAAAAGCGCAGAGAGCATCATGAAGAACAAGGAACACACCAGGCAGGTCCGAGATACTGTTGTGAAGAAGTTTAAAGCCAGATTTGGATACAAAAAGATTTCCCAAGCTTTAAACATCCCAAGGAGCACTGTGCAAGCGATACTATTGAAATGGAAGGAGTATCAGACCACTGCAAATCTACCAAGACCTGGCCGTCCCTCTAAACTTTCAGCTCATACAAGGAGAAGACTGATCAGAGATGCAGCCAAGAGGCCCATGATCACTCTGGATGAACTGCAGAGATCTACAGCTGAGGTGGGAGACTCTGTCCATAGGACAACAATCAGTCGTGTATTGCACAAATCTGGCCTTTATGGAAGAGTGGCAAGAAGAAAGCCATTTCTTAAAGCTATCCATAAAAAGTGTTGTTTAAAGTTTGCCATAAGCCACCTGGGAGACACACCAAACATGTGGAAGAAGGTGCTCTGGTCAGATGAAACCAAAATTGAACTTTTTGGCAACAATGCAAAACGTTATGTTTGGCGTAAAAGCAACACAGCTGAACACACCATCCCCACTGTCAAACATGGTGGTGGCAGCATCATGGCTTGGGCCTGCTTTTCTTCAGCAGGGACAGGGAAGATGGTTAAAATTGATGGGAAGATGGATGGAGCCAAATACAGGACTATTCTGGAAGAAAACCTGATGGAGTCTGCAAAAGACCTGAGACTGGGACGGAGATTTGTCTTCCAACAAGACAATGATCCAAAACATAAAGCAAAATCTACAATGGAATGGTTCAAAAATAAACATATCCAAGTGTTAGAATAGCCAAGTCAAAGTCCAGACCTGAATCCAAGACCTGAATCCAATCGAGAATCTGTGGAAAGAACTGAAAACTGCTGTTCATAAATGCTCTCCATCCAACCTCACTGAGCTCGAGCTGTTTTGCAAGGAGGATGTGCAAAACTGATAGAGACATACCCCAAGCGACTTACAGCTGTAATCGCAGCAAAAGGTGGCGCTACAAAGTATTAACTTAAGGGGGCTGAATAATTTTGCACGCCCAATTTTTCAGTTTTTGATTTGTTAAAAAAAGTTTGAAATATCCAATAAATGTCGTTCCGCTTCATGATTGTGTCCCACTTGTTGTTGATTCTTCACAAAAAAATACAGTTTTATATATTTATGTTTGAAGCCTGAAATGTGGCAAAAGGTCGCAAAGTTCAAGGGGGCCAAATACTTTCGCAAGGCACTGTATATAAAAAACAGGCTGATTAATCGATATCAGCTTTTTTTTGGTCCACCAATAATCGGTCTCAGCGTTGAAAAAGCATAATCAGTCGACCTCTAATGTATACAAAATGTATTTTAAATTAATGTCTCTCTCAATACAAAGTTCGCTGAGTATTAGATATCCTTACAAATCAGTCATGTTAACAATCTAGTTGCTGTTTAATTTACAGACAGGCCCATAGGATGGGATATCTGTCTCTGATGACTCACCTGAAGGAAAACCAGCAAACTGTGGAGGGGGGATGCCCGGTGGCAGAAGGGTTCGGTTGAGATGAGGAGGGAACGACATCTTGTGGAAATCACCCACCTAAACATGGGACCGAAGAAAACCAGTCAGAACTGCAATAAGAGAGTAGTATGAATTAGACCCTGACCATCTCTCAACACAAGATAACAGCACGTGTTCAGTTGACTTTTCTGTACTTGTGGCTGCATATGTCAGCTGACAGATATCCATCCACCTGTAAAATATCCGCCACAAATCGTAAGTTAGATCTGTGTGGTCGAATGAAGGCCTGGTACTAACGTTAGCCAACTTAAACGTTAGTTAGATGGCTAGCTAACTGGATAACAGTAACGTCGTCAGGTCATATCCATGACTCTGGGTAACGTTAGCAGGCTAAGTTACTTATGAAAGACATTAACTTTACATTGTTTGTCATTTGTCGTTAAGGGCAGCTACAACGTATTCTAATTAGTTAACGTTAGCTATACTCGCTAAGTAACAGAGGTTTTAGGTTTTGTCCTCCACAACAAGCCTGGCAAGGCTAGCTTGTGTGTTGTAACTACGCTAACTAGCAGCTAACTACCGTACCGGGAAACCATTCTCACAGTTTGTTAGTTACACGTAGCCAGCTAAATATTGTCGATAATACTGAGACAATGAAGTGAAAAACAAACTATCGAATCAGATTTTACTTACCCACAACCAGTCGGTTAAGATGGGCTACTTCGCTTTTGTCTCCCTCCGTCCGGCTAAATGTGATAGCTAGCTACTGTACATCAACCCCGCAAAAAGTCAGCGCACCAGAGATATTACAGAAAGGAAGAGATGGGACTCACATTGGGCAACGAAAAACGTATAACGCCCCACCCAGCAGACTGTCGACCAATCGTATTAAAGCTGTAATTATACGTCACGCAACTGCTAAACAAATCGCCAAGCGTTACACACGTGCCGCGTTCAACGAATCAGCAAGTCCGAAATGTCCGCTTGTCCAAGTTCCGATTAGCATTTTCGTAGACAATTCTTAAATCTGCCTATTTTCCTCGAAAGTACGTAATGTCACGATTACAAAGCTACACTGTATTACACTGAACAAGTCAATTATCTCAGTTAAGATTTGTAATGTTGTACTTCTTGTTCACAACATACATGCTAATTTAGAGTTTTTGAGCTAGCGCCCAATTGACAACCATTCGCCCATTATCCCAGAATGCCTTGTACGGCCCATTGACAACGCACAAACGGCGTGTGTATGACTCAAATAGAGTTTCCCATCTCCTCAAAATTGGCTCCGAGCGCACGCAGCAGGAGATGGACATTTTTTGTAAAAGAGCATCTGATTGGTCGATTCGGTAGCCATGTTTTTAACCTCCAGTTCCCTCTGTTGTTTTAGCTAGCTAGTTGTTTATCCGGTTAGCCGTCGTCATTTTTATTGCTATTTTTTTAAAGTCAGTTCGCAAACCCTTTCCTCTAATTTTCCAAGAGAACTAACGTTATGCCGGTGCACGCCCGCGAAAAGAAAGAAAGCAATCACGAAGAAATGGAGGTTGATTTTCCCGATCAAGACGCTAGCAGCACCGACGAAGAGGACACTGTAAGCTCTTCTGTATCCGAAGATGGAGACAGCTCGGGTAAGGGACATTATTAGTCTGTAAATATTAGAGCTAGCTAGGCAAAATGCTGCTGGCTGCTATGCATAATGCATTGTAGTTCCTAAATGAATGTGTGTTTGTGCTGTAATGCAATGTAGGTCCATTTTTATGATGGTCTCCTTAATTCTGGCCAAATAAAGTGATGTTGATGCTGCGTGGCCAACTAACAGCTAGCTGACGTTAGTTAGTATCAAGCTACCGCTAGTTTGTTTACTGTATTAGATGTGTCTGCATGTTTATTATTGCCAACAGATATGGACGATGAGGACTGTGAGAGAAGACGAATTGAATGCATGGACGAGATGACTACCCTCGAGAAGCAATTCGGCGACTTGAAAGAACAGTAAAGACACGTTTTCTACTTTTCACATTTAATTACACTTTCCACATTGTTTTCTTTCTGGTCCATGTTTACATGCATGATTATAAGCCAACCAACTACTGATGCTGCTGTATTGCTCACCGCTGTCTGTCTCGTTGTGACTAGGTTGTACAAGGAGAGGCTAAGTCAGGTGGATATAAAGCTGAAGGAAGTGATAGCTGGCTGTGCCCAAGAGTATCTGGAACCACTGGCCAACCTGCAGGAGAATATGCAGATCAGGACCAAAGTAGCTGGTAAGTTTGAATGTAATTTTAGTCTACACTAGATTAGATACTAACGTCCCACTTTGTAACTTTAGTTGTGGCAGATGTCAATGTCAAGAAGATCAGTGGTTTTCTAACATTTTAGTTGTGTGTTCCTCAGATGACCTACCTACCAGCTCCCTGGGTAGGCTACCTCCAAATATAAGAAACACACATCTGTTTATATATGTTGTCTCTATTCTCATATGCAATGTACTGTTATAACAATGTTACAATGTAATATATGTCTCTGTTCTCAGTGATGTCAAACCGTCTGAAGGGTGCCGACAGAGGCTAAACATTTGTTTTCCTTGTCTTCTATCTTCTCCAGGGATCTACAGAGAGCTGTGTCTGGAGTCTGTGAAGAACAAGTATGACTGTGAAATCCAGGCTGCCTGCCAACACTGGGAGGTCTGATGGCAATTCAATACAATAAACCTTTATTTATCCCCAATGGGCAATTGTTGGCACAGTGAGTAATAACACCGTGGTCAAGCATAAAGTGCATCCATTGTTTATCTCTGGCCCAGTCTAAATCCTGTAGGCTCTGAATGACCAAGGCTCTGAATCTGTCCTCGTGCTCCTATACCTTAGTGCCACTTTTGACACTGTCAATCACTGCATTCTTTTGGAGAGATTGGTAGGCCTAATTGGATGTTTTGTCCTGTGACAAGTCAATTGTACGTTTCGGTGTTCCTCAAGGTTCTGTTTTACGACCACTATTGTTTTCACAATATATTATACCTCTTGGTGATGTCATTTGGACACACAATGTCAACTTTCACTGCTATGCGGATGACACAGCTGTATATTTCTATGAAATATGGTGAAGACTCCAAATTGCCTACCCTGGAAGCATGTGTTTCAGACATAAGGAAGTGGATGTTGGCAATTTTGTATCTTTTAAACAGAGATGCTAGTTCTAGGTCTCAAGAAACAAAGAGATCTGCTGTTTGATCTGACAATGAATATTGATGGTTGTACAGTCGTCTCAAATACAACTGTGAAGGACTTCCGCGTTACTCTGGACCCTGATCTCTCTCTTTTGACGAACATATCAAGAATATTTCAAGGGTAGATTTTTTTTCTCCCATCGTAACATTGCAAAAATCAGAAACTTTTTGTACCAAAATAATGCAGAAAAGCTAATCCATGCTTTTATCACTTCTAGATTAGATTACTGCAATGCTCTACTCCGGCTACCCAGATAAAGCACTAAATTACCATCAGTTAGTGCTAAATAGAGCTGCTAGAATCTTGACTAGAACCTAAAAATGTGATCATATCACTCCAGTGCTAGCCTCTACACTGGCTTCCTGTTAAGGCAAGGGCTGATTTCAAGGTTTTACTGCTAACCTACAAAGCATTACATCTGCTCGCTCCTACCTATCTTTCCGATTTGGTCCTGCCTTTACATACCTACACGTACGCTACGGTCACAAGACGCAGGCCTCCTAATTGTCCCTAGAATTTATAAGCAAACAGTTGGAGGCAGGACTTTCTCCTGTAGAGCTCAATTGTTATGGAATCCATGTGAGAGACGCAGACTCTGTCTCAACCTTTAATACTTTACTGAAGACTCATGTCTTCAGTGGGTCCTATGATTGAGTGTAGTCTGACCCAGGGGTGCGAAGGTGAATGGCAAGTCACTGCAATGATGAACCGCTCTTGCTGTCTGGCTGGCCAGCTCCCCTCCCTCCACTGGGTTTACCTGCCTCTGGCCCTATCACGGGGGCTAGATCACTGGCTTACTAGGGGTTTTCCACTCCGTCCCTAGGGGGGGTGCGTCATGCCAGGCTTTTCTGCGCTGTACGCGACTTGAGTCAGTTGAGCCACTGACGGGCTCTTTCTGTCCGGTCTTGCACCCCCTCAGGAGAGTAAATTGGTTGTCTGTAGATATCCCTCTAGTGGTGTGGGGGCTGTGCTTTGGCAAAGTGGGTGGGGTTATAGCCTGCCTCATTGGCCCCAGGGCTATCGTCGGATCTCCCCGTCTCAGCCTCCAGTATCTCTGCTGCAATAGTCTATGTGCCGGGGTCTGTTATATCTGGTGTAATTCTCCTGTCTTGTGCTTTTGTGCGTGAACTTAAGTATGCTCCCTCTAATTCTCTCTCCTTCCCGGAGGACCTGCGCCCTAGGACCATGCCTTAGGACTACCTAGCATGATGACTCCTGACTGTCCCCAGTCCACCTGGTCGTGCTGCTGCTCCAGTTCCAGCTGTTCTCTCTGCGGCTATGGAACCCTGACCTGTTTCACCGGACGAGCTACCTTGTCCCGGACTTGCTGTTCTTGACTCGCTCTCTCTCTACCGCACATGCTGTCTCGACCTCTGAATGCTCGGCTATGAAAAGCCAACAGATATTTACTCCTGAGGTGCTGACATGTTTGGTGACCTGTACACCCACTGTGATTATTATCTGACCCTGCTGGTCATCAATGGGCGTTTGAACATCTTGAAGAACAATCTGACCTTAATGGTCATGTACTCTTACAATCTCCACCCGGCACAGCCAGAAGAGGACTGGCCACCCCTCAGAGCCTGGTTCCGCTCTAGGTTTCTTCCTAGGTTTCTGCCTTTTCTAGGGAGTTTGTCCTAACCACTGTGCTTCTCCACCTGCATTGTTTGCTGTTTTAGGCTGGGTTTCCGTATAAGCACTTTGTGACATCTGCTGATGTAAAAAGGGCTTTATATATACATTTGATTGATTGGGCAGGTGAAAGCAGTCGGATTGAATCCTTACCTTCACTTGTACAGTCACATACAGATCAACAATATGGCTACCTCAAGGAAGGGAGCAATGAAGGATGCATGGAAAACTACTGGGAATTGACCTTTGTCTAAGTAGAATGCTTTGCAGTTCTGCAATCAGCAAAGGTGCATTTCGTATGTATTGGACACCAGGGTCTCTCTCCGTGGCTTTGGTGCTACAGTAGGCGTCGGTTTACTGTGTTTCTCCTCCCAGAGTGAGAAGCTGTTGCTGTTTGACACGGTGCAGAGTGAGCTAGAGGAGAAGATCAGACGCCTGGAGGAGGACCGACACAGCATCGACATAACCTCAGGTGCTCTGCACACATGACCTCTAGTGATCTGGAAGGTTTTGTTCCAGCCCTGCACTAATTACAACAAACCTGGCTTAAGTAACGGAGGAAAAGTTGGAACAGTCAAATCAGGTGTTTTAAAAGCTGGGCTGGAACAAAAGCCTGCACTGCCTGTAGCTCCCCAGGGTTTGCTTTGCCCCCTTTAAAAAAATATATTTTTTTCAATCTGTCTCTCTGCATTCCAGAACTTTGGAACGATGGTTTACATTCACGGAAGAACAAGAAGAGGGATCCCTTCTGCCCTGCCAAGAAGAAGAAGCCTGTTGTCGTCTCCGATATCCTTTCTTTCTACCGGTCTTCCTCCATCCATCCTCTGATACAACGAGATACTGTCAGTGGCAATAAAAATGTCTCATTTCAATACTGCGCCAGAAGTTTTTCTTAACCCCTTCTCACGTCCGTATATTGTTTATATGCTGCAAGACCTGGATATACTTGAAGACTGGACAGCAATACGAAAGGTATTTGAGTTAACCAAACGTAAGCCTTTGTTGTGATTTTGTTTAGGGTTGGAATTTAACCTTTTGATCTTGTTCTGTATGCACCACAGGCGATGGCGTCGTTGGGGCCGCACAGGGTCAAGGTTGACGGTAAGAATCTCTCATATCATTGTGTCACTGTAAAGCTCAGGGGCCTCATGTATTACCGTTGCGTAATTTTCCCCTTACATTTCTGTGTGCGCCATTTCTGAAAAAATCTGCCCACAAAGAAAAATATAGAGATTTATAAACTTGGCGCACACCACCATACATGTTTCCCGTTATAAATCGGTCCTGTCGTAAAATTGTGCGCGAGCGAGAATTAAAACTCTGTCTGGAGTCTCTCAAGGACAAGTCTCTGAATGACCTTGAGTGGCCCGGCCAGAGCCCGGACTTGAACCCGATCTAACATCTCTGGAGAGACCTGAAAATAGTTGTGCAGTGACGCTCCTCATCCAACCTGACACCGCTTGAGAAGATTTGCAGAAAATATTGGGAGAAACTCCCCAAATACAGGGGTGCCAAGCTTGTAGCTTCATACCCAAGAAGACTCAAGGATGTAATCACTGCCAAAGGTGCTTCAACAAAGTACTGAGTAAAGGGTCTGATTACTTATGTAAATGTGATATTTCAGTTCCGTAAAAAAATATTTAAAAACCAGTTTTTGCTTTGTCATTATGGGGTATAATGCCCTCAAATAGGGAATGGATGATGCTTTTCCTATGGTTCATTTTCATACCAGCCAGGTAGGCTATACTCCTGTTATAAAACAAAGCAATGTGCTTAATATTAGGTAAGTTCGTAAATAATTATAGTAGGCCTAGCCTATAGAAAGCTGATGGGGCCCCCTCTTTCTAATAAGAGGCCATCAAATTTGTTTTCTCATGCAATTGCATAGCCTGATTCAGAGGGGTTGGGTTAAATTCGGAAGACACATTTCAGTTTAAAGGGGGCTAGGTATCCGCCTTTCCTTTAGAAATTGCGCACCATGAGCTCATGGGCACTCATGAAGTGTTTGATTAGTCAGAGTGATTTAAAGGGACAATAGTGTTGAGTACCAGGCAGTTGGCACGTTTGGTAGGACACTAATGACCATCGGCAGCATCAGAGCTCGGAGGAGCCTCATTTGGAATTTGACTGCCCTCGTGACCGCCGGTGTGGCGGTAATACGGTCACCGTAACAGTCCTAAGCCTAGCCATACTGTCAAGTATTTTACATAAACCACCAGCCTATTTACACTGTTGGCCGGATGTTTTAGTCTTCAGCAGTGATTTATGCTGTGTCTGGAAAAGGACTGTGTCTGTTTTCTCTTTCAGTAACTATGCTAAATTGTTGACCTGTCAGCAGAACGTTTTGCATTGACTTTTCCCCCCCAACCTAAATATGATGGACTGCGTGTGAATTCTGAAACATTGTAGGGCAGACAAAAAAGAAAGTTACAGTTCTATTTCTTGTGTGTTTTTGTTCTAGCTGACTTTAAAAAAACATATTTTATAGTGCTACTGGTATTCACTACTGGTATTCACTACTGATATTCACTACTGGGATTCACTACTGGTATTCACTACTGGTATTCACTACTGGTATTCACTACTGGTATTCACTACTGGTATTCACTACTGTGTTGTTGGGAAAGAGCAAGAAAAGTATTTCACTGTACTTGTGCATGTGACAATAAAAACGCATCTTGATGCAGAGTCCTACTTCAATGTAAAAGATCAGCTGTTAAATGCAACTCTATACCAGTATTATTAACCACATTGCCTATGATATCGCAACACTTGACGTAAACAGCCTATCTTTTTACTATACTACTAGGGCCCATTTAAATGAGAGCTGCGCATGGTCATTTCCTCTATGTCTCCTTTGGGAAAATGAACCCGTCATGGCTAGAGAAGGTGAGGAATATATTCTGCAAGGGTTAGGAAAAAGATTCCTGTCTAATTATTTTACTTTCTAAAATCAAAACATTGATTTTCGCTCTTATCACTAGTGGCAAATGGTTGCATGCTTGTTTTTAGTTGTTCATGATTAAGCTTCTCAAATCCCTCATTTGCACAAAATATACTTGCCAGCTTGCAGTACAATATTTCAACCACTAGCAGATGTGCGTACACATGGTTTAAAATTTGCGAGAAGGTGGGGACATTCTCACGTCAAGTACATTTTGTATAAATGCCTATTTTTGCGTGAACTAGTGCGCACACATTTTGGGGTATATTTTGTGCCTACGCATGGTTTCTAAATGATCAATTAGTGTCTAATCCCAGATGATATTAAGTGTCTCTAATATCTAAATACATAGGTTCAATTATATATACCCAGAGTGTACGAAATATTAAGAAACATTTCATTTTGCCTCTCAGAACATCCTCAATTCGTCGTGGCATGGATTCGACAAGATGCCGAAAGCATTCTACGGGGATGCTGGCCCATGTTGACTTCAATGCTTCCCACGTTTGAGTCAAGTGGACTGGATTTCCTTTGGGGGGGAGGGGATCATTCTTGATACACACGGGAAACTGTGTGAAACACCCAAACTGCCACCTAGTACCATACCCACCCTCTGAATGGCACACGTATACAATCCATCTCAATTGTTTCAAGACTTAAACCTTCTTTAACCTGTCTCCACTCCTTCACCTACACTGATTTGAAGTGGATTTAACCTGTCTCCTCCCCTTCATCTACACTGATTGAAGTGGATTTAACCTGTCTCCTCCCCTTCATCTACACTGATTGAAGTGGATTTAACCTGTCTCCTCCCCTTCATCTACACTGATTGAAGTGGATTTAACCTGTCTCCTCTCCTTCATCTACACTGATTGAAGTGGATTTAACCTGTCTCCTCTCCTTCATCTACACTGATTGAAGTGGATTTAACCTGTCTCCTCTCCTTCATCTACACTGATTGAAGTGGATTTAACCTGTCTCCTCCCCTTCATCTACACTGATTGAAGTGGATTTAACCTGTCTCCTCTCCTTCATCTACACTGATTGAAGTGGATTTAACCTGTCTCCTCCCCTTCATCTACACTGATTGAAGTGGATTTAACCTGTCTCCACTCCTTCATCTACACTGATTGAAGTGGATTTAACCTGTCTCCTCTCCTTCATCTACACTGATTGAAGTGGATTTAACCTGTCTCCTCCCCTTCATCTACACTGATTGAAGTGGATTTAACCTGTCTCCTCCCCTTCGTCTACACTGATTGAAGTGGATTTAACCTGTCTCCTCTCCTTCATCTACACTGACTGAAGTGGATTTAACAAGTGACATCAATAAGGGATCAAAGCTTCCACCTGGATTCACCTGATCAGTCTGTCATGGAAATAGCAGGTTTCCTAATGTTTTGTACACTCAATTTAGACTGGTACAGTGCAACTGCGGTGCAGCTATTGATGCATAGTAACGTTAGTAGTTTAAACTGTTGGACCTACCCTTGTGACCAATGTTTTGCTGTGTGTGTGTGTGTGTGTGTGTGTGTGTGTGTAGTCCCTGCCAAGGCTGACCGACACCACCATGTGGTGAGGTCTGAGGAGGGCAGACTGTTCTATGACAGCCAGTGGTATTGCAGAGGACAGGCCATATGCATCAACAGGAAGGACCAATACCCCACCAGGTGTGAGTCTGTGTATGAAATGTATGTTTTTAATCGGTGTGTGCCCTGATGTTGGAGTACTTGAGGAAAGTGCGTGCGTGTATATTTGCATGTGGCGCAATTGTGCGCGTATGCCGCTGTCGTTCATAGACTAGATCCACGTGTCGCTGTGTGGTGAGGCGTGTGTATATAATGTACGTTCCTCTATTTTATTATCCAATCCTCTTCCACCTCTCCTCCACAGTGCCATGATAACCACCATTAACCATGACGAGGTGTGGTTCAAACGGCAGGACGGCAGCAAGTCCAAGTTGTACATCTCTCAGCTGCAGAAAGGCAAATACACCATCAAACACTCCTAATGTCCCTCACGGCTTGCCGTACTTCCTCTCCCTGGATAACAAATAGTGAACTTCGGTGCCACGATCCCGTCCCTTACTTTCATTGCCGTAGGGGGAAACTACATTATGTCAATGGTCTGGAGAGCTGTAGGTCAGGGTGGGTAGGGGTTGTACAAGGTTGGTGACGAACTACTGCTTTCTCTAAATATGTATGTATGTTACAAATATCTGCAAGGCGTCCAAGTGTCGTTCCTCCTGGAAGAGAAAGAAGCAAATGCTGCTAAGAAGGGATGAGTTGCTGTTGAGAGTAGTGGTGGTGTTGTAGCATGCCTTTTTAAACAAGATGCCTACAGTCCTGAACTAACTCAGTGCAGTGAAGCCTTAATTCCTACGGCCTGTGAGAACAGTACTAGGATCAAGTCAAAGCGGGTCATTTTTTTTTGAGCGGGTGAGTAAATGGAAACCTACAGTGTACCATCCAGGTTAAGAATGAACTATTCAAATTTCCTAAACATTGAGATCGCATCTTTTACGCCGGCAGGCTGGCACAGCCAGTAGTATGTTTGCCCTCTGTACAGAACCCTTGTTGATTATGATGAGGGCCAGAAGATCTCTGAGGCCTGGTTAGAGACTAGGGCTTGAGAACTCTGTTGGAAACATTGTCAGGAAAAACTCCTGGCCCTAATTCTGTGTCATGTCTTAACTTCACTGTGAACTCAGTAGCCATCTGCCTCTTGTAGTGTACTTTTGGAGACTCTCAATTGCGTATTCCTTGCGTCCTTTCGCCTCACCTCCCCCTCAAAACCGATTTGGAGGAGAAAGCCAGAGGTCCCTCCCCTCTGACCTTATCCTCCAACGGGTGTTGAGGAGTCGTCGGGGAGAGTGGACACGAGGAGTACGCAATTGAGATTCCCCCTGCGTTTTTCTGTGTCATCTTCCCTCCCCTGTGAAGAACTCCCTGCGTCTCTATGTTCGAACGATGCTCTACCTTTTTCTCCTGTAGTGCGCACTTGTGCACTCCTCCCTACCCATGCCAGAGGGATCTGATGACATTGAGAAGGGTCAAAGTGTCTGGTTGTCGTACAATCCCGTCCATGCAATCCCATCCACTCTTTTGCACATTATTGGATAGAGGGGAAACCGTGTGTGTGTGTGTGTGTGTGTGTGTGTGTGTGTATAGTAACGTACTGCTGGTTCAACCTCTATGTGGTCATGTGGTGCTTTACATTCACAGCAGCATCACATCTGTATAAAAGTATCAACTGCCAACAGTGTTGCATTGAGAAGATTCTCAACATGTTATGAATTATGTAGAGATGTTACAAGCTGTAATGTCGGGAGTATTTGCAGTGTTGTGGTTTTGTTGTATTTTTTTGCAGCTCACGAAGAAGGTCTGTCATAATACGATTAGGTCAAATGTTACAGTGCCATGAATTGAAACGTAGTATTGCTTTTTGTCCTCGAGTTTTATTTGTCAAGTATGGATTGTTATTTTGTGTTGTTTTTTTTGGGGGGGGGGGGGGGGTTGTAGTAAGTCATAACGCTCAGCCGCTACACTACGTTATCTTTTCATATCATGCGGGAGGGAAATATGAATACAACTCTTGTCATAGTGCCAATGCATGTACAGCAAATTAAATGTTTAATTTTGTAGTAAACATGTCACTTGCCTTCATTTGTAACGATTGAAGTCCCATGAGGCATTCATAAAAATATAACTATATTTATAGCCTTTTGATTGAAGGGAAATATGCTGGATGGGATGTTAGTGCCTATCCTAATTCATTTTTATATTGTCTGTCAGAAATATATCATGTATAATGTGCTTGTTTGAAGTTGGTGCTCGGGTGGAGCAGTATCTTGATTTTCATACTGTTTCTGTAGGGAGTATACGATATTACCAGAAGTGCACACAAAAGCTGCTATTTAAAAAAGAATAAAAAACATTTACAAAAATTTGTTGGGGGCTCACAACAATTTAGGCAACATGGGGATCTTGATCCAGGAGGGTATTGGTTGTCTCTGCTGTAACCAGGAAACTTGATCTAGCCACTTAGCAAGTTAGCTAACCAAATGCAAATCTGGAGCCCTGAGCTGCATATCATTTATTTAGAAAATCTTAGTTAACTTATTACAAGCAGTGGCGTAGCACGCACCCCCCGCCCCCGCGAGGCGATGGGGCCCCCAACCCCAATTCTATGTTTTTCTACGGTATTTACAATCACACCGTCAATATAAATACCCCGGTATACGGTATATCGCCCAAGCCTAGTTGACACCATGTCTAGCTATAACTAAATCAACTTCACATGTAATGGGCAGTCTGCTGTGCCCAGCATAAGCCAATCTGTATTGCTCTCTGTCCATTGTGAAATGAGAAGCTTTAATTACCACAGACAAAACACTAGATATAATATTAACAGCGCCAGTCTGGCTGACAATGCTGTCAATTCCAAGGTTTATGCAACCTAACCCTCTTCATTTGAAAATGACTTGCTTTGAAAATAGTGAGCGTGGCTCGTTTGATTAGGGCTTAAATCCGCTGTGCTGTTCAACCTTTTAGCCAGTGTTGTGTGCCACTCACTAGATTAACGCACTGTATTGGGATCGATTCAGGATCCACTTAAATATTTCACTCATCCCCTTCTCCATTCTCTACTTATCTCCCATGCTGAGCACAATCTAATACACTAATTTACAAAGTAGCCTACTGAATAGGAGTTGACCTTAGACACAGATCTAGGATCAGTTCTCCCTGCCCCCAATCCTACCCACAACCATTAGAGGTATGAAAGATATCTGACCCTGTATCAGTGGTGAGAGGTGATTTTACTCCCAAAAGCACATGCAGTATATAGTGCAGTACTACCAAAATCAAATTTCTCACTGCAGAGCTCCCATCTGACCAGGTAGTGTCAGTAGAGCTCCACTGTAGCGGTGTTGCAGCACTGCACTAGATTGGAGAGGAGAGGAAAGTGGTCCCTGTAACTGAGGCACCCTTCTGGAGAGAAGCTTCCCAGCTGATGATGGTTGGGAGGGAGGGAGGGACGCAGGCTGGCGTCTGCTGTGGAGGGACGCTTTCATCACATCACAGCTCGCTGGCCATGTCTGCTGCTGCCAGAGAGAGAGAGAGAACAAGAGAAGGAGGGTAATACAAAGAGCTGGAGAGAGAGAACTAAAGAGTGAGAGAGGAAAATCCCCATCACAGCGGTGCAGGCAGGACTGGGCCCCGGCTGTCTCTCTCTACGCAATCACATCTCTCTAGAGCCTTCTCTCTGAGCCGGAATCTGTTCAAACATGCATAACAAGAGGAGATTCTCACTGTGTTTTGCTCCCCCTCTCATGTTCTCTCTCCCTCCCTATCTCTCACTCATGTCAGAAGGTCTGCATGGCTGTATTAGCCGGGTTGTTTGGAGCTTTGCATGATACTAGGTCCTGTGACTGCAGAGGTCTTGAGGTGTTGCTGGATGAGAGCGAGGCAGAGGCTAGTTTCGGTCCCATCCGTAGTTGATGAGCCACCAGACTGTGAGGGTCATTTGGATGTGTTTAAAGCAACACATGGGACTGATTAGACCGTAAAGTGTGACACTCCGCTAAATAACGTATAGTCCTCTGTCCCTGTGTGTCTGGGTTGCAGTGTGTGTGCATGCGTGTCTGTGGGTATGTGTGTGACGATGTAATATGCACACTTAGGCTGGACAGGCAACTTCTCAGCAGCGGAAGCGGTCACCACGATGACTGCGCCCTCGAGGGCAATTTATTTTCAGCATGGCAAGAAAGGCATTCTCTCAGGTATCTGTCTCACTGTGTGAGATACAGAAACCAGGCATGCCTCGCCTGCCCAGTGCGGCCAAGTGTCACCATCACACTTCAGCTGTCACCTGGGTTGTGTGCACTGGGCCACACAACAGAAAACGTTTTAAAATGTTGCGCAACGGAAAACAAAAATGAGCGTTTCTTATTGGAGTCAGGTAGTCCCTGCTTCAGTCTGTTTTCTTACGTTTGGTGCCTAATGCATACAACCCTGACTGTGCAAATAAGGTTCCTCGTCACTGTCTTTCCTTAGACTCGTATCTCATAAAAGAAGTGAAGCGCATGCTTGTACTGTAAGTCATTTTGGGTAAAAGGAGTGTTCAAAGTGGCTTAATATAATGTCAAAAGTATGATATGGAAAGCAGCAGCTGTAACTTCCCTGTGAAGGTGGGCAGGGCTGTAGGGTGGCAGTGGTGTGGGCACAAGCACAGAGCTGGGCTGATATGGAAACGTAGTCAAATTTTCAGCTGGTGTTGATCGTCATTGGGAGACTGCAGAGCCCATGCTGGAGTAGCCGGTGCTGGAGTAGTCGTGAATTCGACTGTTTTTGGCTTTCATTTACAGAAGTGTGTGCACGGCGGTGCACGCATACGTGTGTTTGTGTGCGCATGCATGCACGTGCGTGTGTAGTACTGTCAGTGTGTGCAGACTGGTCACAGAGTAAATGTAAATCTGAGACACTCAAATTCGTAACATACTAAATGGAGGATGGACATCCACAAATTAATACATACCGTACTAAACGTAACATATACCAAATGGAGAATCTCCGATTTCCGTACAAAATAATACGAAATGCCCTTCAGACCAGGTTGGCGAGTGTATGTATTTTTGTGGCGGCGTATGTATCGGTATGAGCGCGCGTGTGCGTACTGGACACCGAAACTCAGACTCCGTGGAGTGAGGAGAAAGCTCAGCCAGCCATTTGGCTCTGGTCCTAATTGGTTGAGTTGAAAGGATGCTGACAGTGCATCTCAGACAGGTAGCTACTTAACTGTGTATGTGTGTGTGTGTGTGTGTTCCTCCACCCTCCACCCAGGAATCCCCCGCTGTCCTAATTTTCACCAAAGAACACAGCAGTAGCCCTTCCTGTCTTCTGAGCCTTTGAAGAGCACTACTTTGTTTTTTCTGAGCTTTCGCTACAGAAGAAAAGGGGAGCAAGCTGGAGTGGAGCCAAGCCTAAGAAGATTTTTCTCAGCTCATCAGCCAGTTTGTTCTACTGCATGGTGACCCACACACACACACGCGCACACACACACACCAATTATCTTGGTACTTCAGACAAATTGAGCCAGACATCCTGGGCATAGATAATCAAACTCCCACACGTACAGTTTGCACACTTGACTCTATGGGACAACACACACACTTGCTAGCCGTGGAGGGCAGAAGGGTGTGTCTAGTAGGAAGACTGCAATTTAAACCCAACATTATGTAAATGTTCAGGTGACATCCAAACATACAAACTAGGAGTTCCCCTTTGGTCAGTTCACCTGAAATAGACTGCATTATGTATTCCACTTGTGGACTATGGAGTTTACATTCATCCGCAATATCGCCCAAGTCTATTTTGTGGCAATTTTGTTGTTGTTGACACACACATAAACAACGACTAAGAGATTAAAGCCCAGGGTCAGCCTCAGTCCAGTACCCCCAGAGAATATCTTTCTAGGAACCTTCCAGAAATGAGGGAGAGTAAAATAGTCTAACCTTAGAGCAAGCAACATTGAGTAGAAGTGAACTGTGGTTAATTCCTTCAACAGAGAGGCAGAGTTAAGAGGATGGAGAGTTGTAGTCGGCGTGCCAAATGTCACTCTATTCCATAGTGCACTACCTTTGACCTGGGCCCATAGGACTATATAGGGAGTAGGGTGCCATTTGGAATGCAACTGTAGTGTTGAGTGTCCAGGCGTCTCAGAGCCTACTGTCAGGGGACGACTGCAGTGGAGGCATGGTTAACTAGCTTATACTCACTCCTCACGGCCTCCCTCTCAATATCCCTACTCTCTTTCTCTCCCTCTCTCTCACCCTCTCTCTCTTTCTCTCCATCTTGCCCTCTCTCTTTCTCTCTCTCGCCCTCTCTCTCTTTCTCTCCCTCTCTCTCTCACCCTCTCTCTCTTTCTCTCCATCTCGCCCTCTCTCTCTTTCTCTCCATCTCGCCCTTTCTCTCTCTCTTTCTCTCTCTCTCGCCCTCTCTCTCTTTCTCTCCATCTCGCCCTCTCTCTTTCTCTCTCTCAGCTTAAGTCTCTCTTCAGCATCCATCCCTTCTCTCTACTACTACCTTTCTCTTCTCACTCTCTCACTCTCTCTCTCTCTCTCACACTCCCTCTCTCAGCACGTACCGACATCACGCTGTTTCCTTTCCCAGCACCCCTCCCCCTCAACAGTCCTGCAGCACACGTTCGCTTCATAATAGAACAGCTTTATGATACAAAACATGTGAGGTTGCCAACGGCCACAAGTGTTACTGATTTACACACGCCTTTATAGTAAGATCTGTTAGGTCTTACTCCTATAGGTCTCCGTCTTTTTAGGAATTCAAAAATCTGGCTTGATAAAGATCATTGAGGTTTGGGAAAAGAAGGAGAACTTGCACGCTTGTACATTTGACCCCTGTCCAGGCTATTCAGGGTTGTCTTCACTTCTGCTTTTTAACGAGAAGCCGACGCGCAGATTGAGAGAAACAGTCTCTAAAAGTTCTTGTTTTGAGCTTTGTTCTCTGTAGGCTGGAGACGCTACTCCGCTGTGTGTGTGAATATTCCACCGCATGTGGAAGTGTGCTCTGTTTTGCTGTCCCCCCCCAGCTGCTTCCTTCTCCATTTATGACGTTCTGATGTCGATTCATTCTGTTTCATGTCCATATTATCATCCCTGAGTCACAGCCCATCTCTGATTGATGTTGTACAATTTCCAATGAACACGAGAAACCTTTCAGCTGTGCTACAGAGATCTCCAGGGCATTGCGGAGGAGTTACAGTGAACCTGTTCCACTTATCGGGAAGCTGGTTTAGTGCTTAACCCTTAACATTGGCTCATCTATCATGATAAGCCAACATTGCCTGCCACATACTGTATGAGACACACTGTGCCACCCAAGGAAGGAACCGGACATAAGAGGCAGACCTGGGTTAAAATACATTTTAGTATCTGTTATTTAACAGCGTTTTTTTCCTCCCGTGTATTTGATTATTTCCAAGTACACAGCCCAAATCAAGTACTTTTAATGCTAATGACATCAGTGTGATCCGAAATGAATGATCCCAATTGGGATTTATTTTCTTTGATAAGACACAGTGCCTTGCGAAAGTATTCGGCCCCCTTGAACTTTGCGACCTTTTGCCACATTTCAGGCTTCAAACATAAAGATATAAAACTGTATTTTTTTGTGAAGAATCAACAACAAGTGGGACACAATCATGAAGTGGAACGACATTTATTGGATATTTCAAACTTTTTTAACAAATCAAAAACTGAAAAATTGGGCGTGCAAGATTATTCAGCCCCTTTACTTTCAGTGCAGCAAACTCTCTCCAGAAGTTCAGTGAGGATCTCTGAATGATCCAATGTTGACCTAAATGACTAATGATGATAAATACAATCCACCTGTGTGTAATCAAGTCTCCGTATAAATGCACCTGCACTGTGATAGTCTCAGAGGTCCGTTAAAAGCGCAGAGAGCATCATGAAGAACAAGGAACACACCAGGCAGGTCCGAGATACTGTTGTGAAGAAGTTTAAAGCCGGATTTGGATACAAAAAGATTTCCCAAGCTTTAAACATCCCAAGGAGCACTGTGCAAGCGATAATATTGAAATGGAAGGAGTATCAGACCACTGCAAATCTACCAAGACCTGGCCGTCCCTCTAAACTTTCAGCTCATACAAGGAGAAGACTGATCAGAGATGCAGCCAAGAGGCCCATGATCACTCTGGATGAACTGCAGAGATCTACAGCTGAGGTGGGAGACTCTGTCCATAGGACAACAATCAGTCGTATATTGCACAAATCTGGCCTTTATGGAAGAGTGGCAAGAAGAAAGCCATTTCTTAAAGATATCCATAAAAAGTGTTGTTTAAAGTTTGCCACAAGCCACCTGGGAGACACACCAAACATGTGGAAGAAGGTACTCTGGTCAGATGAAACCAAAATTGAACTTTTTGGAAACAATGCAAAACGTTATGTTTGGCGTAAAAGCAACACAGCTGAACACACCATCCCCACTGTCAAACATGGTGGTGGCAGCATCATGGTTTGGGCCTGCTTTTCTTCAGCAGGGACAGGGAAGATGGTTAAAATTGATGGGAAGATGGATGGAGCCAAATACAGGACCATTTTGGAAGAAAACCTGATGGAGTCTGCAAAAGACCTGAGACTGGGACGGAGATTTGTCTTCCAGCAAGACAATGATCCAAAACATAAAGCAAAATCTACAATGGAATGGTTCAAAAATAAACATATTCAGGTGTTAGAATGGCCAAGTCAAAGTCCAGACCTGAATCCTTATCGAGAATCTGTGGAAAGAACTGAAAACTGCTGTTCACAAATGCTCTCCATCCAACCCCACTGAGCTCGAGCTGTTTTGCAAGGAAGAATGGGAAAAAATGTCAGTCTCTCGATGTGCAAAACTGATAGAGACATACCCCAAGCGACTTACAGCTGTAATCGCAGCAAAAGGTGGCGCTACAAAGTATTAACTTTGTATTAAAAGAGTTTGCTGCACTGAAAGTAAAGGGGCTGAATAATTTTGCACGCCCAATTTTTCAGTTTTTGATTTGTTAAAAAAGTTTGAAATATCCAATAAATGTCGTTCCACTTCATGATTGTGTCCCACTTGTTGTTGATTCTTCACAAAAAAATAGAGTTTTATATCTTTATGTTTGAAGCCAGAAATGTGGCAAAAGGTCGCAAAGTCCAAGGGGGCCGAATACTTTCGCAAGGCACTGTACATGTCATCACACACACGTTGCACGCGTGTACACAACCCCCCCCCCCCCCACACACACACACACACACGCACAATCACATTCATTGTGAATACTCTTATGCCCCCACCCCGAGCTCTTTAAAAAAATAATAAGTTAACAGAATAGCTCACTCTGACTGACCAACCGACCGACCATTTCTCTCTTCTCTGTGCTGCTGTGCTGTTCATTCATTCATTCATATGGCTATGTCTTCCTACTGGGCTGTAACACAACACAGCTCTCACACCCCTTCAGCTTGACAGCCCTGCTTTCACCTCCAGGCTCTTTCAGCCATGCCTGGGCTCTCTGCATCTGAGATTTACCTTCACCTCTTTTGTAACAACGAAGAAGAGAGTGAGAGAGAGAAAAAAAGAGGCACTTCTTTCCTTCTCCTTTCTTCTTTCCTGTCTTCGTTGAGCTTTAGTGTTGCCGCAGGATGTGTTTTAGCCTACAGACTGTGCACTGGAACATACTATATAAAGAGAGCACACAGAGAGAGAGAGAGAGAGAGAGTGGGTGGGTGGGTGGGTGGGTGGGTGGGTAGAGAGAGAGAGGGTGGGTAGAGAGAGAGAGGGTGGGTAGAGAGAGAGGGGGTAGAGAGAGGGGGAGAGAGAGAGACGGGGGTAGAGAGAGGGGGTAGAGAGAGAGAGAGAGAGAGGGGAGAGGGAGGGAGAGAGAGAGAGGAGGGATAGGGTGGTGGGGATGTTTTAGTAATAGTGGTTGGATAGAGGGAAGTAGTCCACTTGGCTTTACAGGGAGACATTGGGTTCCCTTTATTCTGTCAGAGACCTAATGCACAGGGCCACGGTGTTACAGTATGTCTGTGGTGAAAGGGCTTTTGTTGTGAAAGCGTTATTATCGCGAAATGGACAATGATGCAATGGATTTGGGTCTATGGTTTGGGTACAGACAGAGGCAGACGGGCCACAGCCAGCAGACAGAACAACAACCACTAATGGAGTGAGTCCCTGAAGGTCTAATCATTTCCTGGTCAGACCAACCCAATGGACTTTTATATTGAATCGCTAGTATTTTCCTTGCTTGTTCGAATTAACCAAGAATGAGTGAGCCTCATAGTAAATGTTGAAGCCTCACCGTTGCGCTTTGTTCGCTAGATAGACTGTGGTTGTCTAGAATCTGTCCCAATATCCATACTTGCACACAATGTCTTTGCAAACTATGTAGTATGACAAGACATGTTATGGACTTTAGGACACTGCTCTGTTTTACTGACCTAAGGTAGTGCCACTTGCAGGACTGGGCGTGATGCCCAAAGGCCTTTCTCTGCTCCCTCGATGGTCTGTTCCCCTCTCCCCAACCCCCTCCCGGCCAGGCCTTCCTGGTGGTGCTCCAGCAGGACTGAACTCTGACCCCAGGCAACTGGCCATAAACCTCCATTATTAAAGAGGTACCGCTGATAAACACTCTGTCCTCATGTGGGATCCAGTGTCTCGTTAATACACCGGGGCGAAGGAGTTACTACCTCCATGACTTCAGCTCAGCCGCAGTCTGTCAACCAGCCAGCACAGTTTGGAATCAGAATACCTGGGTTGAAGTACTATTTGAAATCATTTCAAATACTTTATCTAGGCTTGATTGAGCTTGCCTGGCGCAATAGAACAAATTGGTGGCTAAATGGGCAAACCTCGCCCATTTGGCTCCCCAGGCAGGATAAAGCAAACACTCAAAAGTATTTGAAAGATTTCAAATAGTATTTGAACCCAGTTTTACTAGCCAGCCCGTTTGTCGTCCAGTCTCAGGGAGCCAACTGATTGGGCCCAGGCAGGGAGAGCAATCTGACAAGCTCCACTCCAGGGTAAATTAAAGCCGGGTTGGTTAGGTGGTGGTGAGTTTCAATACAGCGCTTCACCGTGCTGTGTCCCTGCACTTCTCAGGTTCTTCATCCATGTTGAGTCCCCGCTGTGTCCCCGTAGCAACGCTGGATGGACCCTCTAATTTATCTATCCACTTTAGTGCTTGTTCAGCGACAGAGAAAATAAGCAAAGCTGTGTGTGGGTGTGTGTGTGTGTATGCATGTGTGTTGAAGTGAAAGAAAGAGGTGTACTCAGACAGACAAAGGAGCACTCCATCGCCAAGAGATGTGGTACGGGGAATGTCTTTCTCTCCTCGTCTGGCACTCCATACATTTCTCACACTACAGCTTCGTTGTTCTACCCCCCCCCCCCCCCCCCCCCCCATTGGCCTGTATGACCCCTCTATTTTCCACAAAGACCTATTAGAAAAGTCTGAAGGTATAATGCTATATAACTTGTTATCAGCATGTACAGTTGAAGTCAGAAGTTTACATCCACTTAGGTTGGAGTCATGAAAACTCGTTTTTTCAACCACTCCACAAATTTCTTGTTAACAAACTATAGTTTTGGCAAGTTGGTTAGGACATTCTACTTTGTGCATGACACAAGTCATTTTTCCAACAATTATGAAATAATCTGTCTGTAAACATATAATTCATTGTATCACAATTCCAATGGGTCAGAAGTTTACATACACGAAGTTGACTGTGCCTTTAAACAGCTTGGAAAATTCCAGAAAATGTATGTCATGGCTTTAGAAGCTTCTGATAGGCTAATTTACATCACTTGAGTAAATTGGAGGTGTACCTGTGGATGTATTTCAAGGCCTACCGTTCAAACTCAGTGCCTCTTTGCTTGACATCATGGGAAAATCAAAAGACATCAGCCAAGACCTCAGAAAAAAATTGTAGACCTCCACAAGTCTGGTTCATCCTTGGGAGCAATTTCCAAATGCCTGAAGGTACCTCGCTCATCTGTCAAAAAATAGTACGCAAGTATTAACACCATGGGACCACGCAGCTGTCATACCGCTCAGGAAGGAGACGCGTTCTGTCTCCTAGAGATGAAAGTACTTTGGTTGCGAAAAGTGCAAATCAATCCCAGAACAACAGCAAAGGACCTTGTGAAGATGCTGGAGGAAACAGGTACAAAAGTATCTATATCCACAGTAAAACGAGTCCTATATCGACATGACCTGAAAGGCCGCTCAGCAAGGAAGAAGCCACTGCTGCAAAACCGCCATCAAATAGCCAGACTATGGTTTGCAACTGCTCATGGGGACAAAGATCAGTCAAAGACATCAGTCAGGAAGTTAAAGCTTGGTCGCAAATGAGTCTTCCAAATGGACAATGAACCCAAGCATACTTCCAAAGATGTGGTAGAATGGATTAAGGACAACAAAGTCAAGGTTTTGGAGTGGCCATCACAAAGTCCTGACCTCAATCCCATAGAAAATTTGTGGGCAGAAGTGAAAAAGTGTGTGCAAGCCATGAGGCCTACAAAACCTGACTCAGTTACACCAGCTCTGCAAGGAGGAATGGGCCATAATTCACACAATTTATTGTGGAAGGCTTCCCGAAACGTTTGACCCAAGTTAAACAATTTAAAGGCAATGCTACCAAATACTAATTGAGTGCATGTAAACTTCTGACCCACTGGGAACGTGATGAAAGAAATACAAGCTGAAATAAATCATTCTCTCTGCTATTATTCTGACTTATTCTGACTAGGATTAAATAGGAATTGTGAAAAACTGAGTTTAAATGTATTTGGCTAAGGTGTATGTAAACTTCCGACTTCAACTGTATGAGCCTTTATCATGTTTTATAATATGGATTTAGATGCTTGCTCTTTTCTCTGTATTTCTTTTTTTAACAATTAAACGTTTGTTAATTAAAGGCCAGGCAGGCATTTGATTCCCCCTCATTAGATAACGTCAGCAGTTAGAAAACAAGACCCTTAGTCTAATCCTGACTCTTCACTATTTTACGAATTTGCAAAACTTATGATATGTTACGAATTCCAGTTTGTTGTAGCTAACATTAGCTAGGTGGCTAACGTTAGTTTGGTTAGGGGAAGGGATAGCTAACATGCTAAGTAGTTGCAAAGTTGCTAGAAAGTAGTAAGTAGTTCCAAAGTCTCTAATTAGCTAAAATGATCTGTGATGAGATTCAAACACGCAACCTTTTGGTTGCTAGGCGTTCGCGTTGTACCCATCCACCCCGACCACCCACCCTACTTAATTTTTGCCTTAAGTGAACTTCTGTCTTATTTAACCACACCAAACCATATCTTACTATTTAGACTGTTTTACACGTACTATGTTACGTTTATTCTATGACACCAGGTTGGTTTAACACTCATTGCTACTTTATAATGATTATGATGATGATAATATGGTATTTATACATTTAACAGATACTTTAGTACATTATGCATTTATCCAAATTGAGTCATGCATCTATCCAAACTTGAGTATAGGTGACCCATCGGGAATCCAACCCACAACTCTTGGTTTTGTACACGCCATGCTTCGTCATCGATCTGAGTCATCTGACATGTTATCTGTTCCTAATAATACATTTTCTCATATTGGAAAGGTTGAATTGCTCATCCTTTGGTAGTCACTGCAAAAATGATTCTAAAAACCTTATGAAAGTCCTGTGTAGGTAAATGTTGACTTTCATCCTGAAACAGCCCTACACATCTCTGCAACGTGTGTGTGCCCACTACATGCGTGTGTGTATGTGTGCGCGCGTTCATCATAGATGGAAACTATTTTTCTTTGGCCCGGGTCGCTGTGAGCCTAGATCTATTCAACTGAGTCCAACCTGGTGTGTGTGTGTGTGTGTGTGTGTGTGTGTGTCTGGTAGGACGTGGCACTCTGGACGCTCAGTGCTCAAAACCATCAGCCTCTCTCTGTGATCAGACAGGCTGTAGTCTGATGACATACCTAGCAACACATCCATTCTCTAGTCTACCAGATCATCTTTTTATTAAATGGGTGAATCTACGACAGCAACAACATTGATTTGTTATTTATTTGGTACTGACACTTGTTGCCTGTCCCGCTATGTATCTTTACAAGATATATTCTGTTGTGAGTCAGCTACTGTAGTGTATTGCCTGTATGAGATTTGCCCTGGTCTATTTGGTGCCATTGTCTATTTGAACTGTTATGTCCCACTAGCTTAAATATGCGTTATAAAGGGTTTTGTATAATTCCAGCCAGTAGTTTTGAAAGTATTGCTCATGAGCAGAGGTGAAAGTAGATCAAAATGATTCTCGGTACCGCACCTCCTATCTGTGCACGCACTTATTGTGTGCACAAATATTTTTGATGGTCCCAATTCATATAGATCCGTCTTTTCACTTTAAAAATGTCTTACCTTTTATACCGGTTAGCAGAACCAGTCGAAGCGTTTTCATCTGATTGTCAAACAAATCACTTCAAAGGCACCGTAGGCTACCTGCGCACGTTGATCCACTCTATCCAATTCCAGGAACCAACAGCGAACCAGCCATCATCTCTGCCGTGGCTAAGTTTCTGTGTGCTCACACAAACACACACAATAACAAACACCCCCCACACAATAAGCCAATGGAAAATGAATACAGACAATGAAGACTGTAATAGACTTTATCAAACAAAGGTTTAATGACATAACTCAAGTCCTGTCAACATAACAAATAGGCCAAATAGTCATCGTTACTAATGATACAAACAAGTTAATTAACAGAAACTGTTGCCTATAGAAATGTGTCTGTGGGCGGCGGCTTGGCGACTTGGCGAGAGAAAAGAGGTGGACAGCGCCCTGTTGCTGAACATTAGATCAGATTCAAAATGAATCATCGTGAACATTAGAAACATTCAATATATCATATTTCCATACATAAGCTTTAAAATTAAATCAAAATAGCTAAGTTAATCATATAACTTATCATTAGTTCCATCCCACTTCACATAGCCATTAATGACATTAAAACATAGCCTATCAAACAGACAAAATATTAAATTAGGCTGACTTTTTTTAAACACGAGACGTCAGAAATCAGTCATCTTCCTGAATGGAGACTGGTCTATCAGATTCAGAGATTAATTGCAATCAGGATGGCAAAATAAAAAGTTGACCAACAAAGAGGATCATTGTGCGGCCTGCCGTGCTGTAGCGAGAGAGAAAATAGATGGACAGCGCAGTGGTGCTGAAATGATGTATTCCTGATCCGAGTCATCACACACACAGTATGTGACATACCCGTTTCTCCCATCTAAAAACAACATCTTGAACATAATACACAATTCAATACATCTACTTTCCATATAATGTCGTGGAGAATCGTTTCAGAATATAACACTTACAAGAACTTGTGAATTCAATATAGGCTTTTAATACAAACATATTAGAAGCCTCAGATGTTTCGAGGAACACATCCTTTTCCAGAGAACTGGCTCTGTATGTATACACATACAACATATGAGTCCATCCCACATGCAAATGAAGTTACAGTACCTTTTGCTCCCACAATAACCGTTGAGACTAAAATCAAAACAAGTAACTTATTGCATCCACTTTATCAATAGCCTATAATGACACCAAGACATCATTCCAAATCATTGTGGGGTTTTATTTCAAAGGCACTTAGAGATGCATTGACTCACGAGCCAAAACAGGTCCTCGAAAATGTTGCACAATTGTGTACTTAATCTATTTAGTATGTTTTGTCCTGCAAAGTAAAATACAAAATCGTGCAATTTGTATGATATGCTGCAAATTCCAATTGCTAGAATATGTTAGGAATTTGTAAGTGCTAACAAGATCCTGTTAAATTCTTTGAGACCCCTAGAGTTGGTTGACACACCTGTGCATCACATGGTGACATCATGTTGAATATTGAATACCTCACAGTGTGTTTATGCTATTTATGCTGCAACTCAATCCACTCTTTCCACCAATATAAAGTTTGCGCCTGTTTAACCCCGAACCGTGTGAGTTACAAACAAAGAGTTGATCAGGCTGTTGATTGTGGCGTGTTAAATGGTGCCCTACTCCTCTTCAATAGCTGTGTGAAGTTGCTGGATATTGGTAGGAACTGGAACACGCTGTCGTACACGTCGATCCAGCGCATCCCAACGTGCTCAATGGGTAACATGTCTGGTGAGTATGCAGGCCAAGGAAGAACTGGGACATTTTCAGCTTCCAGTAATTGTGTACAGATCCTTGCAACATGGGGCCGTGCATTATTATGCTGAAACACGAGGTGATGGTGGCGGATGAAAGGCACGACAATGGGCCTCAGGATCTCCTCATGGTATTGAAATTGCCATCGATAAAATGCAATTGTGCTTGTTGACCGTAGCTTATGCCTGCTCATACCTTAACCCCACTACCACCATGGGGCACTCTGTTCACAACGTAGACATCAACAAGCCGCTCGCCCACACGACGCCAAACATGCTGTCTGCCATTTGCCGGGTACAGTTGAAACCTGGATTCATCTGTGAAGAGCACACGTCTCCAGCGTGCCAGTGGCCATCGAAGGTGAGTATTTGCACACGGAAGTCAGTTACGATGCCGAACTGCAGTCAGGTTAAGACCCTGGTGAGGACGACGAGCACGCAGATGAGCTTCTCTGACACGGTTTCTGACAGTTTGTCAAAATCAAATGGCTAAATGATAAATTTTATGACCATCTGAAAACAATTCCATATGTTTGCTTCGTAGATATTGATATCTAAGGGCTTAGACCTACAGGGTTTTTTAAGAGAGAAGAGAGCTCTGACAGTTCACTGTCTGTTATTCAACTGTAGCTTTGCCTTCACTGGTGCTTGACCTATCCTGGGAGGGAGCAGGGAGGGAATATGCTGCCTACTGCCTGTCCTTTTAACACCACTGTCTGTCTGTCAGCATCTTTCACAGAATACACCAGGCAGTCTGTCCAAACCACTCTCTGATCTCACCCATCACATCCTTCTCATCTCTCTTCTGATAGGGTGTGTTCGTGTGTGTGCACGTGTGCGTGTGTGCGTGTGTAGCTTTCTTCTCCGATAGAGCTTTTCCCACAGCAGAAAGAATATGTGACTGGACCTCAGCCTGTTCATCTCTATAAAAACCTCTGAGTCGACAGCACTGTCACAACACATTGTGTAAATAACACAATAAAAACACTGTCACAACAACACATTGTGTAGCTAACTCAATAAACAACACTGTCACAGCACATTGTGTAGCTAACTCAATAAACAACACTGTAACAATACATTGTGTAGCTAACTCAATAAACAACACTGTAACAATACATTGTTTAGCTAACTCAATAAACAACACTGTAACAACACATTGTGTAGCTAACTCAATAAACAACACTAACAATACATTGTGTAGCTAACTCAATAAACAACACTGTCACAGCACATTGTGTAGCTAACTCAAACAACACTGTAACAATACATTGTGTAGCAAACTCAATAAACAACACTGTCACAACACATTGTGTAGCTAACTCAATAAACAACACTGTAACAATACATTGTGTAGCTAACTCAATAAACAACACTGTAACAATACATTGTGCAGCTAACTCAATAAACAACACTGTCACAATACATTGTGTAGCTAATTCAATAAACAACACTGTAACAACAATACATTGTGCAGCTAATTCAATAAACAACACTAACAATACATTGTGCAGCTAACTCAATAAACAACACTGTAACAATACATTGTGTAGCTAATTCAATAAACAACACTGTAACAACAATACATTGTGTAGCTAATTCAATAAACAACACTAACAATACATTGTGCAGCTAACTCAATAAACAACACTGTAACAATACATTGTGTAGCTAACTCAATAAACAACACTGTAACAATACATTGTGCAGCTAACTCAATAAACAAATGGCACAACACATTGTGTAGTTAACTCAATAAACAACACTGTAACAACAATACATTGTGTAGCTAACTCAATAAACAACACTGTAACAACAATACATTGTGTAGCTAACTCAATAAACAACACTGTAACAACAATACATTGTGCAGCTAACTCAATAAACAACACTGTCACAACAATACATTGTGCAGCTAACTCAATAAACAACACTGTAACAACAATACATTGTGTAGCTAACTCAATAAACAACACTGTCACAACAATACATTGTGCAGCTAACTCAATAAACAACACTGTAACAACACATTGTGTAGCTGACTCAATAAACAACACTGTCTCAACACATTGTGTAGCTAACTCAATAAACAACACTGTAACAACAATACAATGTGCAGCTAACTCAATAAACAACACTGTAACAACACATTGTGTAGCTGACTCAATAAACAACACTGTCACAACACATTATGCAGCAAACTCAATAAACAACACTGTCACAACACATTGTGTAGCTAACTCAATAAACAACACTAACAACACATTGTGTAGCTAACTCAATAAACAACACTGTAACAATACATTGTACAGCTAACTCAATAAACAACACTGTAACAACACATTGTGTAGCTAACTCAATAAACAACACTCTAACAACACATTGTGTAGCTAACTCAATAAACAACACTGTGTTAACACACAGTTAACACACTAACCTCCAGACGAGCGTCAATGTCATACAACTCTCCTTCCGTGGCCTCCAACTGCTCTTAAACGCAAATAAAACTAAATGCATGCTATTCAACCGATCATTTCCCGCACCTGCCTGCCCATCCAGCATCACTACTCTGGACGGCTCTGACTTAGAATACGTGGATAACTACAAATACCTAGGTGTCTGGCTAGACTGTAAACTCTCCTTCCAGACACACATTAAGCATCTCCAATCAAAAATAAAATCTAGTATCGGCTTCCTATTTTGCAACAAAGCTTCCTTCACTCATGCTGCCAAACATACCCTCGTAAAACTGACCATCCTACCGATCCTTGACTTCGGCGATGTCATCTATAAAATAGCCTCCAACACTCTACTCAGCAAACTGGATGTAGTCTATCACAGTGCCATCCGTTTTGTCACCAAAGCCCCATATACTACCCACCACTGCGACCTGTACGCTCTCGTTGGCTGGCCCTCGCTTCATACTCGTCGCCAAACCCACTGGCTACAGGTTATCTACAAGTCTCTGCTAGGTAAAGCCCCGCCCTATCTCAGCTCACTGGTCACCATAGTAGCACCCAGTCGTAGCACATGCTCCAGCAGGTATATCTCACTGGTCACCCCCAAAGCCAATTCCTCCTTTGGCTGCCTTTCCTTCCAGTTCTCTGCTGCCACTGACTGGAACGAACTGCAAAAATCACTGAAGCTGGAGATTCCCATCTCCCTCACTAGCTTTAAGACCCAGCTGTCAGAGCAGCTCACAGATCACTGCACCTGTTCATAGCCCATCTGTATACAGCCCATCTATCTACCTCATCCCCATACTGTATTTATTTATTTGGCTCCTTTTGCACCACAGTATCTCTACTTGCACATCCATCTTTTGCACATCTACCATTCCAGTGTTTAATTGCTATATTGTAATTGCTTCGCCACCATGGCCTATTTATTGCCTTAACTCCCTTATTTGACCTCATTTGCACTCACTGTATATATACTTTTTTGTCTACTGTATTATTGACTGTATGTTTTGTTCATTCCATGTGTAACTCTGTGTTGTTGTATGTGTCGAACTGCTATGCTTTATCTTGGCCAGCTCGCAGTTGCAAATGAGAGCTTGTTCTCAACTAGCCTACCTGGTTAAATAAAGGTGAAAAAAATACATTGTGTAGCTAACTCAATAAAAAACAGTCATAACAACACATTATGTAGCTAACTCAATAAACAACAGTCATAACAACACATTGTGTAGCTAACTCAATAAACAACAGTCATAACAACACATTATGTAGCTAACTCAATAAACAACAGTCATAACAACACATTGTGTAGCTAACTCAATAAACAACAGTCATAACAACACATTATGTAGCCAACTCAATAAACAACACAGTCATAACAACACATTGTGTAGCTAACTCAATAAACAACAGTCATAACAACACATTATGTAGCCAACTCAATAAACAACAGTCATAACAACACATTATGTAGCTAACTCAATAAACAACAGTCATAACAACACATTATGTAGCCAACTCAATAAACAACAGTCATAACAACACATTATGTAGCCAACTCAATAAACAACAGTCATAACAAGACATTATGTAGCCAACTCAATAAACAACAGTCATAACAACACATTATGTAGCCAACTCAATAAACAACAGTCATAACAACACATTGTGTAGCTAACTCAATAAACAACAGTCATAACAACACATTATGTAGCCAACTCAATAAACAACAGTCATAACAACACATTATGTAGCCAACTCAATAAACAACAGTCATAACAACACATTATGTAGCTAACTCAATAAACAACAGTCATAACAACACATTATGTAGCCAACTCAATAAACAACAGTCATAACAACACATTGTGTAGCTAACTCAATAAACAACAGTCATAACAACACATTATGTAGCCAACTCAATAAGCAACAGTCATAACAACACATTATGTAGCCAACTCAATAAACAACAGTCATAACAACACATTATGTAGCCAACTCAATAAACAACAGTCATAACAACACATTATGTAGCCAACTCAATAAACAACACAGTCATAACAACACATTATGTAGCCAACTCAATAAACAACAGTCATAACAACACATTGTGTAGCTAACTCAATAAACAACAGTCATAACAACACATTATGTAGCCAACTCAATAAACAACACAGTCATAACAACACATTATGTAGCCAACTCAATAAACAACAGTCATAACAACACATTGTGTAGCTAACTCAATAAACAACAGTCATAACAACACATTGTGTAGCCAACTCAATAAACAACAGTCATAACAACACATTATGTAGCCAACTCAATAAACAACAGTCATAACAACACATTATGTAGCCAACTCAATAAACAACAGTCATAACAACACATTATGTAGCCAACTCAATAAACAACAGTCATAACAACACATTATGTAGCCAACTCAATAAACAACACAGTCATAACAACACATTATGTAGCCAACTCAATAAACAACAGTCATAACAACACATTATGTAGCCAACTCAATAAACAACACAGTCATAACAACACATTATGTAGCCAACTCAATAAACAACAGTCATAACAACACATTGTGTAGCTAACTCAATAAACAACAGTCATAACAACACATTGTGTAGCCAACTCAATAAACAACAGTCATAACAACACATTATGTAGCCAACTCAATAAACAACAGTCATAACAACACATTATGTAGCCAACTCAATAAACAACAGTCATAACAACACATTATGTAGCCAACTCAATAAACAACAGTCATAACAACACATTATGTAGCCAACTCAATAAACAACACAGTCATAACAACACATTATGTAGCCAACTCAATAAACAACAGTCATAACAACACATTATGTAGCCAACTCAATCTCCCTTGACAGCCCAGAGAGAGCACAGACCATTTGAAGATGAGTTTTATCCCATTTTTTTAAATCAGAAGAGAACATTAACATTTACTAAGAACTTGTCCAGAAGGAAAAGGGGAACAGTGTTGCATCTTGCCATACACATACTTACAAGACTAAAACAAGATTTGTTTTGAAAATTGTATGAGATGCCCACATTGTTGTTTTGCTGTACTATGTCGAGATGACCGAAATCTAGGTTATGGTAGTAAACAGCTGCTCTGTATGGGTAGAGATGGGGATTTTTTTATTTTTATAATGAAAATGCTAGATTTGACTAATTCACCTGTAGGCTTCCTGGATGGGTGTAGCAGTGTATAGGAAGGAGTGAATATTCAGTAAAATGTCCCTTCAAATTGACTCAACATATCTGGCAATGTCAGCGGGTGGGGTTCCAAATACAATTCACATCAAATCAGTGTGCTATAGTTGTCATGAAGAGCAGATATTCTAGTTGGTCGTTTGATTTAGTTACACAGCTGGTTCAGAAAGGCATCGGTTCTAATCATCATCACAGTGGAAATCAGATATTCCCAGAACATCCTCGATGCGTATCACGTCTGCAATGCTGCTCCTCTCCTGCCTTCTACTGCATTATGTTGGCATTAACATTATATTGCCTCTGCAAGACTGGCCCCTTTCCCTCAACCCCTTCTCCATTCCCTGCCCCTGCCCCTTCTCCATCCCCTGCCCCTTCTCCATCCCCTGCCCCTTCTCCATCCCCTGCCCCTTCTCCTTCTCCATCCCCTGCCCCTTCTCCTTCTCCATCCCCTGCCCCTTCTTCATCCCCTGCCCCTTCTCCATCCCTGCCCCTTCTCCATCCCTGCCCCTGCCCCTTCTCCATCCCTGCCCCTTCTCCATCCCCTGCCCCTTCTCCATCCCCTGCCCCTTCTCCATCCCTGCCCCTTCTCCATCCCCTGCCCCTTCTCCTTCTCCATCCCCTGCCCCTTCTGCATCCCCTTCTCCATCCCTGCCCCTTCTGCATCCCCTTCTCCATCCCTGCCCCTTCTCCATCCCCTGCCCCTTCTCCTTCTCCATCCCCTTCTCCATCCCTGCCCCTGCCCCTTCTCCATCCCCTGCCCCTTCTCCTTCTCCATCCCCTTCTCCATCCCTGCCCCTGCTCCATCCCTGCCCCTGCCCCTTCTCCATCCCTGCCCCTTCTCCATCCCCTGCCCCTTCTCCATCCCCTGCCCCTTCTCCTCCCCTGCCCCTTCTCCATCCCTGCCCCTTCTCCATCCCCTGCCCCTCCATCCCCGCCCCTGCCCCTTCTCCATCCCTGCCCCTGCCCCTGCCCCTTCTCCATCCCCTTCTCCTTCTCCATCCCCTGCCCCTGCTCCATCCCCTGCCCCTTCTCCATTCCCTGCCCCTTCTCCATCCCCTGCCCCTTCTCCATCCCCTGCCCCTTCTCCACCCCCTGCCCCTTCTCCACCCCCTGCCCCTTCTCCATCCCCTGCCCCTTCTCCTTCTCCATCCCCTGCCCCTTCTCTATCCCCTGCCCCTTCTCCTTCTCTATCCCCTGCCCCTTCTCCTTCTCCATCCCCTGCCCCTTCTCCTTCTCCATCCCCTGCCCCTGCCCCTGCTCCATCGCCTGCCCCTGCCTCTCTGCCAGGTCTTCCCCAGACTGTGATGGGTAACAGCCGGTGCACTCTGGTCTTGTGTATATGTGTGTGTGTGTGTGTGTGTGTGTGTGTGTGTGTGTGTGTGTTTGGGTACTGTGCAGGAAAAAAAGGGAATACATTAGAGGGTGGAAATTCCTGTCACGAGTATCCCAGTTCAGCACTTTCTCCCTCTGCACACACCCACTGGCAGTACTACACACACATACACACACACTGACAGTACTGCGCACGCACGTGCACGCATGCGCACACAACTGCTGACACTGCCACAATCCCCTGCCCCTTCTCCGTCCCTGCCCCTTCTCCATCCCCTGCCCCTTCTCCATCCCCTTCTCCATCCCTGCCCCTGCCCCTTCTCCATCCCCTGCCCCTTCTCCATCCCCTGCCCCTTCTCCATCCCCTGCCCCTTCTCCATCCCTGCCCCTGCCCCTTCTCCATCCCCTGCCCCTTCTCCATCCCCTGCCCCTTCTCCTTCTCCATCCCCTGCCCCTGCTCCATCCCCTGCCCCTGCTCCATCCCCTGCCCCTTCTCCATCCCCTGCCCCTTCTCCTTCTCCATCCCCTGCCCCTTCTCCTTCTCCATCCCCTGCCCCTTCTCCTTCTCCATCCCCTGCCCCTTCTCCTTCTCCATCCCCTGCCCCTTCTCCTTCTCCATCCCCTGCCCCTTCTCCTTCTCCATCCCCTTCTCCTTCTCCATCCCCTGCCCCTTCTCCTTCTCCATCCCCTGCCCCTTCTCCTTCTCCATCCCCTGCCCCTTCTCCTTCTCCATCCCCTTCTCCTTCTCCATCCCCTTCTCCTTCTCCATCCCCTGCCCCTTCTCCTTCTCCATCCCCTGCCCCTGCCCCTGCTCCATCGCCTGCCCCTGCCTCTCTGCCAGGTCTTCCCCAGACTGTGATGGGTAACAGCCAGTGCACTCTGGTCTTGTTCTGTGTGTGTGTGTGTTTGGGTACTGTGCAGGAAAAAAAGGGAATACATTAGAGGGTGGAAATTCCTGTCACGAGTATCCCAGTTCAGCACTTTCTCCCTCTGCACACACCCACTGGCAGTACTACACACACATACACACACACTGACAGTACTGCACACGCACGTGCACGCATGCGCACACAACTGCTGACACTGCCACAATCCTCTGCCACTAAGTCATCCCCCCTCTGTGTGTGTGTGTGCGTGTTCAGTCAACTGTATTATGTAAGGGGAATAGGGGGTGTGTGAGGGGGAGGGGGGAGGGTTTTCCCCACACAGCTGTGTAGGTGCACTTCAGACTGTGTTAATGTTATTACCGTAACTCCATGATATACATAAGCTATCAAAGTGAGGGAAGGCCCCATTGTGCAGATATGCACCCAGTGATGGTAGGCCCCATGGCGCAGGTAATCCGTGTGCTGCAGATAAGCCCTGTGGCGCTGTTGGACCCCACGGTGCAGGTTATCCTCACTGTTCCAGGGTTCTTAACAATGTTTGGGCTCTACAATGCAGGTGGGCCCCACAGGACTGAGACTCAACGCCACTAATAGCCATAGATGGCCGGGCTGATCTATGCCTGCACTCTTGCACGTACACACGCACATTCACACGCACATACATATATACGTACACACACACCGTTAGAAGGGAGCAAACTGTTCCTGTTCTGCCAGTCCACCCATTATTAAAGGTTATTTGTAATGCCTGGCCTGGCGAGGGAATCATATATTATCGTCTGTGAATATTGAGTTCAGAGGCCCTGTTGTCGTGACACTGTAGTAATATTGCCCAACAATCAAAGATGGATCAGAGTGTTGTCTCATAGTTACATGGAGGGAGAGAGAATAATGAAACGAGGAAAACCCACAAAGACGAAACCAGACTGAAGAAATCAAGTTGAAGTGAAAGAGACGACTGATGGGGTAGAGTAAAAACGAAAAATGCTGTAAACAGAACGGGTAGGAAGGGGGGAGCAATAGAGAGATGGAGAGAGAGCAATAGAGAGAGGAAGATATATGGAGAAATAGAGAGATGGAGAGAGAGCAGTAGAGAGAGGAAGATATATGGAGAAATAGAGAGATGGAGAGAGAAGGGGGCCCTAGTGATGAAGGGTGCTCCTTGTGGTACTAACTCCAGCTCTGCAGAGAGAGTGAAAGAGAGAGATGGAGAGAGAAAGAGCGAGAGATGGAGAAAGACAGACCCAAGCTGAAAAGACACAGGTTGATTCAGTAGGCTATAGGTTGGGATGACTAGGAAATAAAAGGGGCTGTACAGCTAGGTGATAGATTACTAGAGAACCCTGTAGCTCAGCTCTGTAAGACTGCACCAATACTGCAGTCATCATTATAGGCCAGGAGATGTTCAGTTTATGGCCAGTTCATGCCATCAGGAAAAACTCCTGGCAGGATCCTATGAGTCGGTGTGAACGCAGAAAGAGATAAGTGCCCCCCCCCCACCACCAATACACACACTTTGCAGGCCTGTCTCATCAGTGTGCCTAGTTCTTTCCCGCAGTAGCAGCTGTGATATGTGATCTCTCCCCTGCTCCGTCTCTCCCTCCCTGGCCAGTGCTTCTCCCCTTACTACCACTGCCACCGCAAAGTGCTGCTTCATCTACACCTAAAATATTGACGATCTTAATTTAACCCCTGGGGGGCTCCAGTGTTACCACAGAGAATAGGGGAGGTCCTACTGGTATGCAGTGTGTGTGTACGTGTGTAACCCACCAGTGTCACACAAGAATAGAGGGGAAGTCTGGTCTCTCTTCTCCTCCGCCCTCCACTTCAACCATGTCCGTCTGTGGAGTCTAGTTATTGGCTGCTGCGGTGCTCCGCCTCATTGGCCGGTTGTCAGTAGTCGGGTATTGTTCATTGTCACGCCCACTGGTTTTGTTCACGGAACACTCATACGTAAAATGGACGCACGTATGACTGACTGTAAGCCGCTTCATATAAAAGCATCTGCTAAATGGCGTGTATTGTCAGTACCCCACCTGTCCACAATCAGTATTGGACTTTAGAGTAGCGTGACAGTCCTGTGTGTTATAGGTACCCCCACTAGCATCAAGCGAACCACAAGCGTGAATGGCTGACAGGTTGCAAAACACAACCCTGAAATGGAGCCTTTGGTTAACTGGTCCCTATGGGCTAAAGGTGGGTTGTCAACCTCAATCGATTTTACGGCTGGTTGTCCCTGTGGCGTTCCGTGTCAGCGAGAGTGAGCGCTTCTGTGGTGAGAGTACCTCCACAGGGTAAAGGGTTCCCGTTGAACGTTTTCATCACGAGATATGACTGCGCATATGAAAGGTGTTTACAATGCCTGGAGATGCGATTTATCGATCACAGAACCACACAAACATTATGCAACGACCCTATATAGATATGACATTAATAGTAAAGGATGACATGTGCATGTTAGCCGATTCGCTGACGGAAAGCAGAGCCCCTCCACTGTGTGGAGAAGCATGTGCTTCTGGCTCTCCTATCAGTACTGAGGGAAACGCTAAAACATAAGGTCAGAATGGAGCTGGGCTAGCCAAGGGTGGACACTGTACAGACAGCCAAAACTCTACTCCTCACCAAATATGGTCAAACCGTGACCCAAATATAGTCAGACAATGTGGTTCTGTCTTCATGGACTTGTAGGTAAACACCATAGAGTGGTCATCCACGTTCCCATACTGGTGTGTTTGAAACATGACGACCGGTTTTAGCCTGGCCTTACTAGGACACGGCTACATCATGGAAGCTTCTCTCTCCAGCTGAGGCCTATTAAAACTCCCTCCTGCCTTTTTCAAATCCCTAACATCCTAGTAACAGCATGCCGCTGTTGCCTAGCAACAGAGAGCCGAAGCACAGCCATAGATGTTTATCTATGGCTGAGTGAGAACGCAAACAGTGGTGTCTTTTTCCCCTTTCCCCCCAAACCTCTAGCTAGCTAGAGTTTGCTGACAGAGCAGGAGCAGATATTCAAATGTTGCCGCGACTGGTTGGGCTATGGTTTGGCTAAATCGAACGACGTCGATAGTGTACAACATGGTAATCTTGAGTAATTGCATAAGACTATAATTCAGTCTTCTATGTCAGAGACATGCATACTGTGTCCTTATTTTTGATGTAGTATGATCACAGTTGATATTTGACAATGGATTCGAAATCACTGTCACATGACATCAAAATGACATCTCAGCAGCATCCTATAAAACACACAACAACAACAGCGATTAAGTTCATGGTCTTTTTTTTATTTGAAAAAAAAAAATAAAATGAAAGACTAGCATTTACAACTTGGAATGAATGTAAACTGAACTCAGACGAACAGTTGAAAAGACTCTTACCTACAGAATGCATACACAAAGTACAACAACTCCGCCACACTCTTGTCCGAGTCGAGGAAACAGAAGAAAGAAATAACGTGAAGGCCAGTGAATCTCCCTTAACGTCAGAAAGAGGAAAACTCCATCTCAGCAAAAAAAAAAAACAAAGCTCCACCGTAAGACTTTTTATATCTCTCCTCTTCAGGGCAGGGACGCACAAATACCTAAGATGGCCGTCCAAATAACGTAAAAAAACACAAAAAAAAACACATGCCAAACATTTTGAAAATGTACTTTTATCTAACATACAAGTAAGTTCCATTCCACTTTCTGCTTGAATTATAAACCTATCCTTTCATATACCATATCACTAGGGTTCCTCCCCAAATACAAAAAAAACTGTACCAAACCAACGACACCATACCAACGACACCCCTGTGGAATCAGCACGCTCGGATTGGCTGGAGGGAGTGCTCCAGTCGCAAGCTGCATGCATGAAGAACAGGAAAGAGAGAGAGAGACAGAGAAAGAGAGATGGCCAGCCCAAACATCACCAGCAAATGGATGGAACTTGGCAGGGGTTCCAAATGCCTTGCTTCAGTTTGAAGGTAATTATTACAAGGTTGTTATATGCGTCTTTGAAGTACTGATGCTGAACTCATCTTATTTGGGGGGGGGGGTCACTAACCATATCATGCAGATATTTTTTGTAGATTTTTGTTTTCTCTGTGTAGATGGACAGAAGGATATTTTATTTTAACATTCAATTATTTTCTATACAGAAACAGTATGAATAAATGAACATTTTTTTTCCCAAGAGGTAAGTAAAACTTGTGATCTTTTTTTATCGTCTTCTACAAGGGGACAAGGCAGGTTGGCCGAGCTTCACTTTGCAGTCATCATCTGTACAAACTCTGTTGAAAGGAGAGAGAGAGAGACAGAGAGAAGAACACAAAGACAAAGATAAGTAACGTACTGTAGCTCATTAAGCCCCATTGGCAAAGCGCCAGGCGAGGCAGTCACCTGCTAAATTGTGAAACTGTTTATACATTTTTTTTAAAATCAAGCAGTGGAGGAACAGAATGCAAATCATTCTAATTAGGGTCCCGTTTCCAAACGGCTTTCATGTTCATCTCATTAAGCTTATTTGATTAAAACAAGTCACTGCACTGTGAAAACAACACAATGACGTCCAACCAAAATAAAGAGAAGGCTTTCAAACGCTTAGACTACATATGCTTTTTATGGCACAATGAGAGAGTGAGGAAGTAGGGCGCTTTCCAGCCAAGACATATGGACTGTTTATTGTGTCAACAGCTCCTTCTAAAAGAATGAGCGCAGTGTCTTGTGGGGAATAGGAGTGACAGTGGGTGAAGGGGAAGAGGGTAGAAAACTGGGTAGAAAACTGAAAATGATCGACGTCGACCATACCGGTCACTTATCGCAGGCATTTTGCTGATATCGTGAAGTTTAAATTAAATGCATTTTCTAATGCGGGTGATTGTTAATGGGACAATTGATGGATACAACCACCAAAATCTGTGGTGCACATTAATGTTAGAAACATTACAGGGCTGCTACAAGCCTGCTACAAGCCTGCTCCGGGGCTGCTACAAGCCTGCTCCGGGGCTGCTACAAGCCTGCTCCGGGGCTGCTACAAGCCTGCTACGGGGCTGCTCCAGGGCTGCTACAAGCCTGCTCCGGGGCTGCTACAAGCCTGCTACAAGCCTGCTCCGGGGCTGCTCCGGGGCTGCTACAAGCCTGCTACGGGGCTGCTCCAAGCCTGCTACGGGGCTGCTACAAGCCTGCTACGGGGCTGCTACAAGCCTGCTACGGGGCTGCTACAAGCCTGCTCCGGGGCTGCTACAAGCCTGCTTCGGGGCTGCTACAAGCCTGCTACGGGGCTGCTACAAGCCTGCTCCGGGGCTGCTACAAGCCTGCTACAAGCCTGCTCCGGGGCTGCTACAAGCCTGCTCCGGGGCTGCTTACAAGCCTGCTCCGGGGCTGCGACAAGCCTGCTCCGGGGCTGCTTACAAGCCTGCTCCGGGGCTGCTACAAGCCTGCTCCGGGGCTGCTTACAAGCCTGCTCCTGGGCTGCTCCAAGCCTGCTCCGGGGCTGCTACAAGCCTGCTACAAGCCTGCTCCGGGGCTGCTTACAAGCCTGCTCCGGGGCTGCTTACAAGCCTGCTCCGGGGCTGCTTACAAGCCTGCTCCGGGGCTGCTTACAAGCCTGCTCCGGGGCTGCTTACAAGCCTGCTCCGGGGCTGCTTACAAGCCTGCTCCGGAGCTGCTTACAAGCCTGCTCCGGAGCTGCTTACAAGCCTGCTCTGGGGCTGCTACAAGCCTGCTACAGGGCTGCTACAAGCCTGCTACAGGGCTGCATAACCAGTAGTAACCACTACTGCTACATGTAGCTGGCTATACCTCTAACATGTCTGTTACATGCCGATTACAGGGATAAGACTGACTGATGCCTGTACAGTGCCTTCAGAAAGTATTCATAGCCCTGGACTTATTCCACATTTTGTTCTGCAACAGCCGGAATAAAACAAAAGTCATATATATATATTTTTTTTACCCATCTACACACAATACCCCATAATGACAAAGTGAAATCATGTTTTTAGACATTTTTGAAAATGAAACAAATATCTCAATTACATAAGTATTCAATACTTTGTAGAAGCACATTTGGCGGCGATTACAGCTTTGCAGATCTGGATTTTCTCTCATTCTTCCTTGCAGATTTTCTCAAGCTCTGTTAAGTTAGATGGGGGGCAGAGTTGAACAGCAATCTTCAAGTCTTTCCACAGATTCTCAATGGGATTCAAGTCTGGGCTTTGGCTGGGCCACACAAGGGCTTTCACATTCTTGTTCTGAAGCCATTCCAGCGTTGCTTTGGCTGTATGCTTGGGGTCATTGTCCTATTGGAATGTAAATCTTTTCCCCAGTCTGTCATTTGCACTCTGAAGCAGGATCTCATCAAGGATTTGCCTGTATTTGGCTCCATTCATTGTCCCCCTCTATCCTTACCAGTCTCCCAGTCCCGACTGCTGAAAAGCATCCTCATAGCATGACGCTGCCACCACCATGCTTCACGGTAGGGATGGTGTTAGACGAGTGATGAGCTGTGCCTGGTTTTCTCCAGACATAGGGCTTTGCATTCAGGCCAGAGTTACATTTTTGTCTCATCAGACCACAGACTATTGTGCCTTATCATCTGTCTTTCATGTGCCTTCTTGCAAACACCAGGCATGCTGCCATGTGCCTTTTTCTCAGGAGTAGCATCCGTCTGGCCACTCTCCGATAAAGCCCAGATTAGTGAAGTGCTGTAGAGACTGTTGGCCTTCTGGCAGGTTCTCCAATCTCAGACAAGGAACTCTGTAGTTTTGTGGTCATTGGGCTCTTGGTCACCTCCCTGACTAAGATCCTTCTAGGTAGGTTGCTCAGTTTGTTTGGACGGCCAGCTCTAGGCAGAGTCTGGGAAGTTTCATATTTTTTCAATTTCCCAATGTTGAAGACCACTGTGCTCTTGGAAACTTTCAAGACAAAAAAAATGTTTTATACCTCAGATATATGCATCATCACAATTCTATCTTGGAGATCTACGGACAGTTCTTTGGACTTCAGGGTATAGTTTCTACTCTGACATGTCAACTGTGAGACCTTAAATAGACAGGTGCGTTTCTTTCTAAATCATGTCCAAACAATTGAATGAGCCACAAGTGGACTCCAATCAAGCTGTAGTGACGTCTCAAGGATGATCAAAGGAAATTGGATGCACCTGAGCTCAATTTTGAGTGTCACAGCAAAGTGGTATAAATACGTATGTAAATTTTATATATTTCCATATCAATACATTTGCCCCCCAAAACTTCTGGCTGAATTCAGGCTGTAACACAACAAAATAAGGAATAAATCAAGTGGTATGAATACTTTCTAAAGGCACTGTAGCTGGTTATGCCTGCTGTACAGGGTCATGTTCATTAGGTACCAATTGGAAGAAAACGTACTGAAACAGAGAGGGACTTCCTAGACTAATAAGAAACTAATTTCTGTTTTCCATGCAAAATGTTTTGAAACATTTTCCGTTTTGTGACCCAATGAACACTACCCAGAGCTAACCTGGAACAACTACTGTCCTCCTCTTACCTTCATAGTTCATCTCCGTTATATTAACCAATAATATCCACTGCCACATGTGGCTGGTTAAGCATACAGGGCTAGGTGGTCTGTCCTCTTACCTTCATAGTTGACCTGTCCGTCTCCGTCAATGTCTGCTTCTCTGATCATCTCGTCTACCTCCTCGTCTGTTAACTTCTCCCCCAGGTTTGTCATGACGTGACGGAGTTCTGCTGCGCTGATGTAGCCGTTTCCGTCCTGGAGACACAAGGGAAGAAATTCCATTGGGTGAGAATAGACGGAAAGGCATTCCCATTGGGGAGCAATCAGGACAAAAAAAAAAAAGAGACGCTAATCCCAATTGGACAATGATGAGTGGAGAGGTGAATCCCCATTAGGCAATGAACAGAGAATCAAATCCCCATTGGATGGTTAATGAGATATATATATATATATATATATATAGATATAGATATAGATATAGATAGAGAGATAGAGAGATAGATAGATAGATAGATATTCTTAGAAGAAAAGGGTTATTTGGCTGTCACCATAGGATAACTATTTTTGGTTCCAAGTAGAACCCTCTAGGGAAAGGGTTTTACCTGGAACCAAAAAGGGTTCTTCAAAGGGTTCTCCTATGGGGACAGCCGGAAACCCAGTTTAGCGCCTTTCTTTCTAAGAGTGCAGCATCACCATAACTGGCAGTTGAGACGGTGTGTTTATCAGAGGTGGATATATCTTATGAAAGACGACTGTTTACTAGTTCATTACAAAGCAAAATTGTCATTTGAGGATTACTCGCCGAGGATGTGTTAGATAGTAAACATGCAGTACTTTACCTTGTCGAATACCCTGAAGGCTTCACGGATCTCCTCCTCACTGTCTGTGTCCTTCATTTTTCTGGCCATCATGGTCAGGAACTCCGGGAAGTCAATGGTGCCATTGCCTGGATTGGAGATAGGAAACACCCGGTTTAGTTCATTATAACACCCGGTTTAGTTCATTATAACACCCGGTTTAGTTCATTGCAATGATATATATATATATAGAACTGTGTGTAAATTATAAAAAGGCTTTTTTGTTGACCAGCAATTCTTCATCATTCTATGATGATGAAAGACCCTGAAAAGCCTTTGTGAAATCACCTGTTATGTCCTTGCATACAACTCAATTCACTTCTATAAAAAGCAGTACACACTGGACAGTGTCCTAGTACTAGACTGGGTGTCTTTCCTCTATACCTCAGGGTAGCCCTGGGAGGAGGTTGTAGATGTCCAGCTACAGAGACCAGAGGAAGAGGGAGAATCCATCCTCAGACATCTCCTACTGTATGCTGGACAGGCCCCATAAAAATAAAAATCACCTCTCATCTGCCCTTGACAAAGGGCCTCGCTCTGCCTGGGGAGTCAGGGACCAGGGAGCCTGCCTCCTCCTCCACCTTGACATAGCCTCTAACCATCTCTAATCCTTCTCTCTAACCAGGCCTCACAGGATGTCTGGGTCACAGGGGGCTGCTGGGGGGAGGACGGCTCATAATAATGGCTGGAACGGAGTGAATGGAACGGCATCAAACACGTGGAAACCACGCGGTTAATGTGTTTGATACCGTTCCATTTATTCCAGCCATTACTATGAGCCCGTCCTCCCTAATTCAGGTGCCACCAGCCTCTTGTGGTGTGCGTTCATCTGTGGTGGGTGAATGGACGTTGGTGGCAGCCGTGGAATCTCTCCCACACAGCCTCTGACCAACAGTGAAATGGGTGGAGGATGGTCGGATGTTGGTGGCAGCGGTTAGATCCCAGCCCTTTTCCTGACATAGGCTCTAACCAGCCTATTCTATGGATGGACATACAGTACGTTGGTGTCAATGGTGGGATCTGGGATCAGATCCAGAACATGTAGCCTGTTAGGTTGGGATTACCCAGGGATTATAATGGTTCTCTACGGGGAGGGGGATAGGCTCTGAGATATACTACTGTACGAGGATTGTGTGTGTGTGTGTGTGTGTGGGTGGGGTGGGGGGTAGGGTTAGAATTGGGGTTAGGGAAAATAGGATTTTAATGGAAAACAATTTTAGGTCCCCACAAGGATAGTAAAACATATGCTGTGTGTGTGTGCAGTATGTGTATATGTGTGTGTGAATGTGTGTGTGAGTGCCTTTCAGCAAGAGAGGGAGCTGGGATGTGCTGGGGTGGCAGAGAGAGGGGGAAGGTCAGAGGAGAGGTCAGAGTACCCGCTGGATTAACCTCGTATGTAGTAGTAGTGTGTGTGTGTGTGTGTGTGTGTGTGTGTGTGTGTGTGTGTGTGTGTGTGTGTGTGTGTGTGTGTGTGTGTGTGTGTGTGTGTGTGTGTGGAGCGGAGGATGGGTGGGGCTGGTGGTACTGGGATTAACCAGGGAAGAGCAGATCTCCCTGTAAGCAGGGCTGTAACAACAGCAGAGTAGAGAGCATAATGCGATAAGGCAGATGGTGATCTAATGGCCGCGGGCTAGTGATCTCAGGACCTAACACACAGAGACACAAACAAACACGGAGACACACACAGAGACACAGAGAGAGAAAGACACAGCGACAGACGCACATAGACAGAAAGACGAGATACAGAGAGACGCATACAAACACACACACACTGTTGGCCGGGCCAGCAGCACAAGCACAGCAGCCATCAAAAAGAACACATGCCACTGGGGAGCCCCAATCAGAGAGCAGACAGCCTTTGTGTGTGTGTGTGTGTGTGTGTGATGAGCCCCTTTGCAGCCAGGCAGGGCCTGAAAACATACCACTGAAAGAACAATCCAGAGGAAGAGGAGGCCTGGAGTAATAAAGCAGCCTGATCACTAGCAACAGACAGCAGTTTCGGACGTTTGACAAGGTCCTGGGAACGTCGATATGCTTTCCTCGGCACTCACAAAAAAAAAAATACAAACGTGTATTTTGTACTGGGCTCGATCACGTGATGCTCGGAGCCGGAGCGTGCTGCTTAGTCTACTGGACAAACCGCAGTCTAAATGCTCTAGCATGCCGTGAGAATAGTTGGTCTTTGTTTTAAGCCTTCCCCGAAACACAGACCTAACCTTAAGCACTCGGGAATGAATACCTAAACTTAACCCTTTGAGTTGTTTCTGTTTTAACCCTGGAAGCAGGCGGAATTAACCCTGTAACCCCTCTGAAATACACGTTCAGCCATAACAAATGTGAAATTCAAAGGGGAACTATGGCTGTTTCTCAAAATGAATACTACCGTGCTCTGAGCACGCAAGTTGGAGCACGGAAGGGTCGGAGTAGGAGTCCAAATCAAAGTATGCGAAACGGGGCACATATCTCGAATACGTACTCTTTTTTGCACATATTTTTAAGCAAGCGTCGGCGGAAAGTATACACAGAAATATGACGCAACCTCGTAAACAAGCATTCTCTACAGCCTTCCTTCTTTTCACTCTCTCATTTAGGTTAGTATTGTGGAGTAATGTTCTGATCCAATGATCCATCCTCAGTTCTCAGCCATTAAACTCCGTAACTGTTTTAAAGTCCCCATTTGGCCTCATGGAAAGCTGCTTGCATCTTTGTAGTGACTGGGAGTATTGATACACCATCCAAAGTGTAAGTAATAACTTCACCATGCTCAAAGGGATATTCAATGTCTGTTTAGCTTAGTTTTTTTACCCATCTATCAATAGATACCCTTCTTTCCGAGACATTGGAAAACCTCCCTGGTCTTTGTGGTTGAATCTGTGTTGAAATTCACTGCTCCACTGAGGGACCTTACAGATAATTGTATGGGTGGGGTACAGAGATGAGGTAGTCATTCAAAAATAATGCTGAACACATGTTTACTCCTGAACTTATTTAGGCTTAACAAAGTGGTTGAATACTTATTGACTCGATTAATTTCAGCTTTTCATTTCTAATTCATTCGTAAATATGTCACAAACATAATTCCACTTTGACATCAGGGGTATTGTGTGTAACACAACATTTGGAAAAAGTCAAGGGGTGTGAATACTTTCTGAAGGCACTGTATGAAGTAAAATGTTTGCACTGTGTACATCTTGTTTCGTCTCTTTTGCCACTGGTTCTGACTGTAAGAAGGTTCCATGAATGGGTAAGTCCGATTCACATAGCTGGCTGATAATAATGAAGTAAATTGTTTGTTTTGCGTATATCTTGTTTTGTCTCTAGTCTTGCCATTGTCCTGGCTGGAAGAACGTTCAGTGAATGGGGAGGTGCAGCGTGAGGCAGCAGGGGGAATGCGAGTGCTTCTGAAATCTAATATTTGAAGCGTTCTCCACACTCTTGTCCTCACAAGGATGAACTCAAGAGAACGTCCTCGGAGAACGCACCCGGAGCATGAGAGTGTGGAGTCCTGTAGTATGCATAGAACCACCCGGTGAGATCTTTCTGCAGCGAGAGCTGGCTGTGACTCCAGGGCCCGACTCTGCCGGTCTTGAAGTACAGGAAGGAGAGAAGGAGTGGGTGGGAGAGATGGAGAGAGGGAGATGGAGGACAGGGAACGAGTGGGAGATGGTACGATTATACTGTATATAAGAGCCACTGCTGACGCAAACTATAGGAGGAAGACTCATTCTACGGTCTATGAGGACATTCATTCCTTAAGCTCGTACTATTTCCCCATAGCTTTTCCTAGGCAAGGCGGACCAGCCCCTAAAACAACATGCAAAATGTTCCATTGAAACCAATGAAGTCCAAATATTTTTCACACGGGGACAACAGAGATTGGTGGGGAGGGATCAAACCCGGAGAACCAATGATAGGGCAACACAAAACACCACTTCTGAGCCCAAACAAGAGACCTCCTCCTCTCTCAGAGACCAACAGCACACCTCTCTGGGGTAAAGCGAACCTCATTCTCTCCCTCGGGCATCCACTGCTTGTTTAGTAAATAAGCTGTGGCCCTGCTGTTGACATCCCTATGAGGGTACTGAATGTACAAAGGGGAGAGGAGAGATACTGAATGTACAGAGCGAAACGCAGATCAGAGGTTATGTAATTAGTTGTATTTTTCATTACTAGCTTCATCGCTGTCTGACCCAGATTGCCTAAACCAGAGCGAAAACGCTGTACAGATAACTAGACAGGACAGAGAACAGAGAGAGAGGCGGGGACTTTGGATAGATACAGCGTGCCGAGACAAACAGTGGTGAGATCGAGCAATATGTCTGCAATTGATAAGGTCCCATTTACCAAAACCCTTTACGCTGACAGGGCATCATCTTGGTATAGGTGGCCTTGCCTGGTCGCCTAGACGACTGACGGGTTTAATTTCCAACATCGTTAAGAGTCAAGGACACGGCCTCCTACCATGATCACTCTCATTCTCACTGCCTCAACGTGTGTCCCAAATGGCACCCCCTATGGGCCCTGGACAAATGTAGCGCACTGGAAAGGGAACAGAGTGTAATTTGGGATTAAACATCAAGAGTCGCAGTTGATTCAGCCATATCTATTTAATCAGGAGACAGTTGTGTTGATAAGTTGACAGGGGTCTTGAAGACTTGTCACTCACCATAGTGCTCTTAGTGCGAAAGCTGACACTGACAGTAATCTGCCTGGCCTTCAGGCAGGTAACAGTGAAGTCATAAGACACCGAGGGACTGTTTGACAGGCAGTGAGTGACTAAACTGCTGAAGGCACATTCCCAAACAATTGTATAGGCTAAACTCTAAAGGGGACAGACCGTGCTAAACCAATACGTGGAGATGAAAGCAGAATGCACTTGCACGGTCAGTTGATGGTGTGGAACTCACAATGACAGCAGGTTTCGTCGCCTTTTGATGACGCACGTGTTTGCCCAAGTTTCCCCCGTCTGAACGTCACTTCCCAAATTTTTGTTTTTAACCAATCGGGTGTGCCTAACCCAGCTTCATGTGTTTCACTCACCGTCGGCGTCGACCTCATTGATCATGTCCTGCAGCTCCGCCTCTGTGGGGTTCTGTCCCAGCGACCTCATCACGGTGCCCAGCTCTTTGGTCGTGATGGTGCCGTCGCCATCCTTGTCGAATAAGGAGAACGCCTCCTTGAACTCTGCGAGGACGGGGGGGGGGACGGGGGGGAGAATAAAAGGTGGGGTTACGTAAAGTCTCGATGGTGAAGTCAGTGTTTCCTACTGGTGGGTGGGTCACAGACTCAGTCAGGGCTTCTTGGGCTGTGGCTCAAGCTTTGGTTGTGGGATGGGTAACACTTTACAGTAGGATAGACTTAAGGGAGGTTGTAAAGGGTTTATATAGGCAGATAATTAGTAGTTTGTAAGACGTAGTTCAAGAGAGGCCTACAGCCAAAAGGTCTGTGTTTTAGGAGGTTTAGTGTAGACGTGATGGTGTTTGAGAACTTGTTCAAATCAATATACAGGCAGATCTAAGGGATTTTAATATTGAAGGGCCATAAGAAACCCCCCCCACCCCCCCAGAGTAAGATGTTTGAAGTATACTGCTGAAGACAAGACCGAATTAGCCTGGGACCCAGTAGCATTGGCTAATTAGCCACCCAGGGGTTTATAGATCTAACTGAGGAGAATAACAGAGTGTACTAGCTAGTTAGCGCTGGCCCAAATCACACACACATCAAATGAGAAGATGATATTTCATTCCACCTATTTCAGACAAGAACATGGCTGAAGTCAATGGACAGTGAAAGGATAAAGTCCTGTATTTTTCCCCTTGCAGTATGTTGTTCTATGTCGTCCGCGTTTGGCCGGGGTAGGCCGACGCTGAAAAAAATGATTTGTTCTTAACTGACTTGCCTAGTTAAATTAAGGTTAAATAAAAAAAATATATATATGTAATGTGTGTGTGTGTACTGTTCACGAATTAGTCAAACGTGTTAAACATGCTAGAGAGTGGGATTACTCAGTCGTTCCTACCTGCAATCTGTTCTTCTGTTAGTTGATCGGCCTGAGGGTCAAACATTGAGGGAGAAAAACAAACAAACAGTCATTCACTCAGTCGCTAAATCCCAAATACCAAACGACTTAGTCATGCTCTCCAGGCTGTCGCCTGCCTCCATGATTTCCCAACACCCCACAGTGAGGACGTTGTTCAGGGAAGAGACCCCCCCCACCCCCACCTTGTTCCAGAGACTACCTTGGGTCATTTTCAGTGGCCACAAACATGTTTTTGAATCAGAAAAAGAGTGCTCTCTCTTATTGGCCCACGGTCATGTACCACGTCTGTTTCTAAACGTTTTTCTTCCGACTGAACACTACCCAGGTAGAAGAACCTGTTCTGTGCCTACTGGCCCTGGCCTGCTGTTAGCTGAAAATGCTAAAACGGCTGTAGGGGTGTGTTCAGTTGATCTGGTCTCCCTGACTCCCTCCCAGCATGTTCCCTGTTCTCTGCTAGCCCTATTTAATGACTCTGGTGAGTCAGAGGCGCTTTAATGAGTGTGTATGTGTGTGTGTGTAATGACTTGGCAGCACTCCTACAATGGGCCCACAGATGGATGAAGTCTTGACACACACACACACACACAAGGGCTCAGGTTTCAAACAAATATTCACACACAGCAACAGCACCGTAGGTCTTATAACACTGGTGTGTGTGTGTGTGTGTGTAAATGGTAAATCCCGCGGTACCCTCCCAGATTGGCAAAACATGCTTATGATTACGGCAACAAACCACTGACGTAATGCTGAGTGCCTGCTGCTGGCAGGGGGGAAAACAGGAACACACACTAATTGGCATTTCCCTCTATGCCCTTCGTTTCCATCACCAGGTTTCCTGTGAATTAGTCACATAGCAACCAGTTCAGTTCTGTCCCAAAGCAGACCAGATATCCTACAGTACAGTAGATATGTGTAGGCTTTATAGACGTCTGTGTAACTACAACACCAAACACAGACCACGATAGTGTTGATTCTGTCTCAGTCAACCATATGAAATGGACATGTGCAAAGGCCACTCCTTATACCATAGTGTGTATGATGGGTGAGGTTCTTTCCTAGCGATAAGGTCTGTCGGTTAGGATATATCAGACGCAAAGTAATGGAGACGACCGGGGGAAGGCCTAGACCGCAAAATGACATGATTTCATTTTTTAGATGCTCTTTAAACCAGGCTGATAGCAAAATAGTCTCTACTTGGCTCCGGTGCTACATCGGTGGCCTTGGTTGATACGTCCAGTGTGATGGTTAACTTCACCAGGCTAAATTAAATTAGCTGACGTGATTCAATAAGCATCAGACAATAGCCTTTTCTCCCCTCTCCTCCTCCTTCTGGTCTCCCTGTTCCCTCCATCTGCGAGATTTGTGAAATGTCTGAGATAAATGATTTTACACTGACGGGTGGGGTTAATGAACGAATGGACAACGGCCACGGCCTCTCTTCCCGCCCTACAACTCATGTTTCTCTCGTCCCTCACTCCTGTTATCCTTCTTGCTCCTATTCCTCTCTCTCTGTCATCGGTCTCTTCTTCCCTCTGTGAAGGGCGGGGCATCAGGTAGGTACAGTGAAAGAACTCCTGTGGCTGTTTCCCAGACAGCTGGGCCTCACCGTGCTGCTGCGCGACCAGGCCTTCTCCAGCCCTTCCGTTCCCTTTGCATGACTGGGCCTCACAGTGCTGCTGCGCGACCAGGCCTTCTCCGGCCCTTCCTTTCCCTTGGCATCACTGGGGCTGCCTGGAACCAGGCCCACACTCCTAATACAGGCCTTTCCCCTCTGGGGCGCCCTCTCACTCTTGGCCAGTCTAGCTGGAAGGCAACAGGGGCTTGGTGGATGTAGCAACCTGCTGGTAGGCAGCACAGTACTACTGAATAAACACAACACAGAACCACTCCACCCGCCACACACACACACACACCCACACGTCTGTGCCCAGGAAACTCCCTCTGAGTCACTATTTCCTATGGTAGTGAGGGTGTTGTTGGGCAAGCATTCAGGCCAGCTTGAGAGAGAAGGGTGTGGGTGGAGGGGTTCCTGTCTGTTACAGGTTCTCTGGAATGAGTGGGACAACCACTCCCACTGACCAACCACAGCATGGGACGAGACAGGACTCATTAGTTCACTAGACAAATGACATTCTTTCTCTTCTCAAACATCACCAGGTAGCCTATTGTTCTGATGTTTGTTTTTAGGCTACACAACCGGAGTAGCTTACAGAAGAAACTAGTTTGGCTGGTCTCTGCTATGCAGTCCATCACTCTTCTTAAACATCCTTTACAAGGCAGGCAGGTATTATCCGAGCATCTCTAGTCTACATTTTTACAGGGTAGCCTACAATAGAGAGTAGGTGGCATCAGTAAGGCCCCTTATATGGACCTGCTTCCCCTAAAGTGTATGAATATGACTCATAACAAAGGAAACTCTTACTCTCCAGGGACACACTATATGTATGAGCACACAGACACACATTTGTACTGGGAAGCTTTTGAGCTCATATGTGTTGAATCCCTCTTCTCTTTCAGTCTGGACAAAAGATGAGAGGGGGGTGGGGTGGGGGGGGGCACGTCACCATCAACACCAGTCTAGGGCACCATATGGGCATGATTGGTGGGTTGAGTTTTGGGTTGTGTTCATTAGGACCCACAGTAAAATAAAATACACATTTTGCAACAGAAAACAAAAATGTGCATTTCTTATTGGATGAGCCCAGGTAGTTCCTCTTAGTTTTTCCACTCTGTTTGGTGCCTAATGAACACAACCCTGATAGCAGTTCACAGGTCGACTCATCCAGGCCAGGACCACCTGCCAAGCAGATAAATGATTCAATGCTCTGGATCAGATGTCTTCTAAGTTACCAAACATGCACCAGCAAACAAGGCTGGAACAGGATAGGGACAGGACGACTTACTTGATACTTCCATCTGAATAGAGATACAACTATTGAAGTGGAAACCGTGTATTATGTTGGGGTGTATGGTAGGCCTACACAGGGGCTTACTCACGGATTCAACTTTTCAAAAGGGCCGATGTGCAATGTATACTCCAACTACTACACTGGCGTGCAACATGAAACCTACCACATGCAGCAGTTCAATACCATATGGGATAGATGTGTGGTCGCACAGAGAAACATTTCTATTGCCTCCCCTAGTGCTATGAATGAGCCATAGGGCTGGTAATCAATAGATCATCAATATATTGATTGGGAGAGACGTTTCCCTTCAACACACCCGGCTTCATGACTTCCACTGGATGACTTTCTGTGACATCTGAGAGATGCTTTTTATATGAGTCAGAGGGGTTGGGTTAAATGTAGAATACGCATGTCGGGTTGGAATACGTTCAGTTGTGCAGCTGACTAGGTATCGCCCTTTCCCTTTCTATGCAATCGAATGAACTCAATTTCGACAGATGGAAATTGTGTGAGCTGTTGGACCGTTGACAGTTATACAAGTGTAAAGTTTGAAACACATTTGTGATTTAGCCTCACAATAATTCCCATGAAATATAACTTTGTTGCTGCTAAATGATGTAATAAGAATGACATTAAACATCAATCAAATACTTTATTCTGCATTTGAAGGAATAAAATAAAAAATAAAAAAAACAGCAGACCCAAGGCTGAACAGCTGTTGATGTTCTCGTCTAGGCTACCGAGTAGGTTTTTCTGTGACAGAGAGCTTCTGCGACTCGATGAAACGACAATCATCGCATTTGCATACCATTAAGAACGCAACAGACAACCTAAACAGGCGGCGTTACAGCGAGATAAACGGCGCTTGAAGGCGAAACTTTGTAACTACTGTACTGTAGAACACCAGAGGGCGGAATTGTATAAAATGTTTCAATTTTTCAGATTCCCCCATTTGAGGGAGACGGGCGATTTCAGTTGCGGATCACAGGCGATTTATTGCTGCAATTCGCATTATGGTTGGTCCCTCAGACAGAGCGCGATGATGCAACATGGAAAAATGCAGCTAATAGCGATCCATGGAATGGGTTCATTTTCCTCCAAATGGGATGAAACCTATTCGGTAGCATATAGGAGTTGATATAACTAGATTGCCCAGTAATAAAACGTGTTGAGACATGAAGCAGCATCATAGGTAAAAGGGCTTGTCAACTCTTTACGAGTGCAGCGTTACCCCATAATTTGCCAGTGCGCTTTCCTATTCCAGCCAACACACTATATACTCGGAAATGTAATCACTTTAGCTACAGAATTATGCTGTAATCGTCTAGCAACTTGCTAGTTATCCCAAAGCTATTAATCTGATTGAATGAATTAAATCTGCACCGTGCAGCGTCGAGCCAGCAACATGCCCCGATATAGCCATCGAGCCAACTACTATGCCGTAAGAATTGCGCAGTTATCGCGGAATCCCGCTCCATTTTGTGTTACATCCTGCTCATATACAACTCAGCGGTTATATCGCCCTAGAAAATGTTCCTCCAAATAGAATCAACTCGCCCTCGTAAGACTAAAGATGACATATCCCGTGTAATTATAGAACAGTTGCAAAACAGCAAGCTTTTTGATCACCCTAATTTAATTCCCGGCAAGATAAAATGCTGTAAACCAATATGAATGAAAAGCAAAATTGTGGATTTACCCATATCTTGACCCTCTTCCATTTCCCATTACATCGTGGCATTAAATGCATTGACAAATTATCTAAAAACGAATTTAAAAAAAAATATATATAATACATACCATGTTCGATGGATCTGGGCTGATTGTCTATGAACTAGAGAACGAGTGTGCTCGTTCCTTAGATGGAGTTTCCAGCGGGATGGAGGTGTGTCGCCGTGGTGGTGAGAATGGGGACTATGTATCCCTCCGCGACACTAGCCCAGCCTGCTCACTCACTTCCTTATTTCTTCAACTGGAGATATTGGCTAACCTTAAGCCCCTCCCGCTACAGGACGGAGACACGCCAATCACAGCACAGCTTGCCTCTACTGTAGCATACTGTAGTGCAGCAGGCATCGGGTGTATTCATTGCGCCAATTCTGTTGCAAAACGTTTCTTTAACGTAAGCAAACGCAACGGGGAGGAACCTACCTTTTATCCAATAAAACTCTAATTTTGCTGTTTGCGTCCGTTAGGAAACAGTTTCAGTAATTAATACACCCCTGCTGTGCACATCCCCCAATTCAATGATGATTTGCGCCATTGGCACAGGAGGCTGCTGAGGTGGAGGACGTTACTATGAGCCTGTCCTCCCCAATTAAGGTGCCACCAGCCTCCGGTGTAAGCATGGACAGATAGACAGTTCTCTCTGCTACCGCTCAGCAAGCCATACCGATGCACCAACTCAGACTATCTGCAACATTGCCCCTTTTAGCACTAACTCTATTGACTCAACACATACGCTTCTGCTGCTACTGTTTATTATCTATCCTGTTATCTAGTCACTTTATCCCTACCTACAGACAGTATATGTACATACAGTATCTACCTCAATTACCTCGTACCCCTGCTCATCGACTCTGTACTGGTACCCCGTGTATTTAGCCAAGTTATCGTTACTCATTGTGTACTTATTCCTCGTGTTATTATTTTTCAATTATTGCAAATGTTTTCTCGCTGCATTGTTGGGAAGGGCCCGTAAGTAAGCGTTTCGCTGTTAGTCTACACCTGTTGTTTACGAAGCATATGACACCTACATTTGATCTGTTAGCAGGTGCAACTCTCCATACACCGGGGGCAACAACAGCCAAGAACATTCTAAACACCATCAGGGTCATTGTAGATAGGCCCCTTTGTGTTATTTTTTACTATAGGCTATAAATCATAGGCACATCTCATCCAAGTCTAAATAACCATTTAGCTATAAATGTTTTCCTTCAGTAATAGATACCTGTGCCCATATTGGTTGACGAGCACTCAAGCATGAGGATAGATGATAGTCGAACCTCCAAACACCCTTTTATGTTATTTTGCTGCTAAATCATACTTTATCACCCTACAGTAAATATGTCAGTGAATAATAGAGACCTTCTTTCCGCATTAATATCATTTATGACCATCTATGATACTGTAGGGCCATAAAATCGAAGGGCCATAAAATCGAACTAAACTTAGATCTCTACTCTTAGCAGCACGGAACTTGGACATTGAACTATTTCACTGCAGCGGAAGGATACTACTGGTGTATGAAGACGCTACCTGGTTGACGCTGGAGAATTTTGCAACGCTGTTATGTGACGCTGCCTCTGATTGGTTTGAGCAGACCCGCAATATTACACACTATGTATGGGCCACAATTATTGGCTAGGTCGGATCTGCATTGCACCAGGCAGTAGTGCTTGATGGATATCCCATAAATATAACAAAGTTAAAACAAATGCGATTTCGGGCCGTCGCTTGTCCAAACGGCACATTTTAATCCTGTAGATTTTGTTCTACATGGGTATGTAATTATGGTTTACTGAAAGCTTTGGAAATGTTAGTATTTTGTGACAGAAGAGAGGATCTATCGGTCTGACATGCTGCTGAGACTCGATGCTGGGCGGTGCAAGTATTTTCATTGGATGATATGCAACCCACTAGAAAGTATTTCTAAATGCACGCGAAATTTAAGAGTGGAGCATGGTTGCGGTGGTGTAAACACATGTAATTGGGCTAAAGCTGCAACACTGCTCTCTAAATTTGATTTGAACAGTTTTGCCTTCACAACAGTATGTTGTATGTGTTGCTTTGATAAGGAGTTCATAAGGCTAAATATAAAAATGTTTTCAAGGAGAGCAATTTCAGGATTTAGCATAGGTTACAGTAGTTATTTAATTGGGTAAATGATTGGGTTCGATTGATGAAAACAAATATCCGATGTTATGCGATATTCGTTGTCCAATAACTGTGAATGGCCTATTCTCACGTCCAGTTTATTTTGTCAGTGCGATTATTATAAAAACACGCACTGTTGGCGCCACTTAGTGGTGAATGAGGATAATGCTTCTCCCTCTGGCCACAGAGAAATCCAGTTGCAAACCCAATCAGTTTCTGTCTGTCAGAACATTCAAGTATTTGAATAATCTATGAAGTCTTTAAGAAGTCTCTGCCTGCAACGGAGGTTGTTAAAGTCACCCTCAACACATTAGAAGTCAATGACAATGAAGAGGAGTCCAGATATGTCCAGGATCTTTGCCTCCTCAGTTGACTGAGACATCACTGAAAGGTCAACAGTGGGCCTGTCAATCAAATCTCAGTTCAATGGTAAAATTAGAATACATATGTACCAGAACATGGAAACAAGGTTAGCCTTTATTATTATTATATGACAGTCCCACATTACATATGTTTTATTAAACAGTAATAACCAGTAGTTATAACTACCAACAGTCTCTAATACCGGCATGCATGGTGTGGCTCAGACATCCTCAACAGATATTACCCTTGGCAGGCCAAATGGCTCATTACAATTCGCCCCTCCTTCCTCTCCCCTCCTTCCTATCCTGTCTCTCTGGCCCTACTATACGCCACGCTTGATTTCAAGTTTTCTTAGGGTTTGCTGAATGTGCTGCAATGTGCGCTGCGTTGCAGTTGAACTGCGTGACAGAGTTAATAAGGGGGATGACATGGAGAGTGATCAGGGCTGCGTGCGGCATTTTCACTCAATCCCAAAAGGAAACTGTATGGGCTAGCGAGCGTTCTGCTGAATACAAAGTTATACATGGCCCCACATCAAGAGGAATTAAATCGATGCTGCGTCTCTGCGTCTCACGTGTCAAATGAACTGCAGCTGCGCAACGGCACACAAAAAGCAGATTAATTTGTGCTCTTAAACTCAGTGTACTGGAAAAGGGGTGAACATAGGGGAGAATCACTGAAATGGGGATTGGAAATGAGTAGCTTCTGAGAGGCCCAGAAGGATTCGGAGGAGCTGATTTGTTCCAGTGTGTGCACGCACGTGTATAACATGTCTTTTTTCATATCAAAGCGATATACTACACTTCCTATTAAAACAGAGAGAAGTGATGTGAGGGACTATTTAGATGTGTGTCCGGGTGACTGTTTCTGGGGTGGCTCCTAAACGACGTCATGTGCGGGAGATACTGGAACATTCCTGTTATTAATGGAGGTCTTCTTTTAAGCAAAGAGAAAGAGGGAGCAAGATAGTAAGGAGAGATACAATAGTTTCAGCATCAGGACAATGGTTGCATCCTCCTCCTTTGTTCCGTTATTCTGTCTTGGGAATTAGACAGACCTCTGCAACCAAGAGGAATAGAGTGATATCCCTTAAGTGTGACTATGAAGAAACAGGGCATCTGTATAAACAGTATGTACAGTGCTGTCTGAAGTCTGAATACTACTGGAAGATGGTGATTGAGCGGAATAAATAAAACGGGATTCATTTACCGCAAAATAAACATAGAAAGATTGTTACTGGGGCTGATGAACCAGTTATGGAACCCAGACGTGGGTATGATGCAGACTGTATGCTATTGAACACTACTTCTACTCTAGCCTAGATTTGCAGGCTTCTCCAATGAAGACCAAACTTTAGGACAACTGACTACGTGACACTACCTGTACTAAACGGAGCACGGAGGGAAATGAGAGTAATCATACATGGAACGAGGAATAACAACACTTCTCTCCCATTCAAATTCTTGTATTTATCGTCAGAGTTCATGAAGTTAAAGTAGACAACTGGAAAGGAAGCCAAACGTAACATGCAACGAAATACATCAAAGCTCTCTCACACCGCGGACAGGGTACAGGTCAGGGGTTAAACGTCCGAGGTCCGGGGTTAGCGGTACAGGCCCTCCAGCGTACCCTCCGGCGTACCCTCCTGAAGTCCAAAGAGGACTTCTTGAAGTCTTCGTCGGTGACCTTCATTCTGCGCTCTCTCAGGGCCATGAGTCCTTCCTCGGTGCAGATCGCCTGGAGGAGGGGGAGAAAGAGAGGAGAAAGGTCAACTCAGGTCAGCCTCAAAATATCAGGGCCTGTATTCACAAATAGTCTTGGGAGTAGGAGTACTGATCTAGCATCAGTTTTGTATTTTATGTCATAATGAATAAGAATATATGGACACGGAAGACCTGATCCTAGACTTAACTCTCTCAGATCCATGACTTCAAGGAAGGAGGGAGGCATTCTGAAAGTAGCCAAAAAAGCCCCAGCATTGCTGGGAAGTAGGAGAATCCTTTCAGCATTTACCTTAAAAGAACTGCCGCTAGAGGGCAGCACAGTCAAGTCAAATATACTAAATCTGGTTTAGCTCGAGGCAGTTTGAGAATCATGTTTTCCCTAGAGTGGCTGCAAACATTCCTAAAGCCACACACCGAAAGCAGTTGAAACCCATGGAGGCCAACTCTTTTTTGGCAGGCAAGGGGCAACAGTGCTAGATAGGGGGACTACCCCACCTTAGTAGTGGTAATGCAGTGTTTTTTAAAACACTTTTTTGGGTAACTGTTTTGCCATGGCCTATGCTCTTATGAGTCTTCCCAATGACCATGCAGATAGACCAGGTACCCAGGTTGAGGACCACTGTGGTAGAGGAAACCCTGGACATCCATATCTTGATGTCAGCAACTGACAGGTCATCCTTGGCCAGGATCAGATCGTCCAGGGGGACGTCGTCGGCTACAGTCATCCTGCTGGCGTGGATGTTGAAGATCCTCCTCTTGGTCTTCTCATCAGGCAGAGGGAACTCTATCTTTCTGTCAGTACGACCTGGAAAAAAAACATAGGGAAGGGAGTGAGGGACATGGAATATCAAAGCGAGGGAATGGCCGTTCGGTTCTACTCATTCTGATTCTAGAACAGAATACTTATTGACATTGACTCAACACTGTGGGAAGAAAAGAAAGACGCCTTGCTCAAATGGCTTCAGTGAATGTTGTTTCCTTTGATCGGAGTCTTGTAAAGTGCTCTGAGAGCTCCATCCGTTGTTCGCTCAAGGTCAAGAGGTCAGTTCCACAGATGGAGCTCAGAAGGAGGAAATTAATCTGCATTCATTTTATAGGAGAATCTCGATCCTCAATATACACTTCAACTGAGGTCGTTTTATCCCTGTCTAAGAGTCCCGCTCTACCGGTCGATTTTAATATGATACACGATACAAAAATAGGCTCCAACTTTCAGATACTCATGAGAGAGAGAGCGTCTTACCAGGTCTGATGAATGCAGGGTCTAGGGTCTCTATCCTGTCGGGAGCCATGATCACCTTGACATCTCCTTTGGAGTCAAAACCGTCCAGCTGGTTGAGCAGCTCCAACATGGTCCTCTGGATCTCCCTCTCTCCTCCAGAGTCAGACTCATATCTACGCATGGAGAGAAAAACAACGTTTAGTCACACCTAAAGGGAAGAGAAACAGTAGTTGGCACATTCCCAAATCAACAAGTCAGATCCAGTAATTGTCAATATCTAAGAGGATTTGGTTGGTATAAGCAAAATGGTTCAACTTTCTCGAAACCTATCAGAGGGCAAGGTGGAGCTATTAATCAACCTTGCTATGCCTATTCCTATCATTTAAAGCTGCAATATGTAACCCTTGGGGCGGCCTGACCAAATTCACATAGAAACGTGTGTTATAGATCTGTAATTTTCAGTGAAAGTCTAAGAAGCGGTAGATCTGTTCTATGTGCGCTATTTTTATGCTTCCCAATCTTAAGTTTTTGTTTTTGCGTCTTTTAATTTCAGTTTTATACACCAGTTTTAAACAGCTGAAATTACAATATGTTTGGTTATGGGAAATATATTTAGATGGTATAATGACCATCTACACTATACTTGCTTGTTTTGTCACAAACTGAAATTAGGTGAACTACTAGAATTTTAGCAACCAGGAAATGGCAGAGTGATTTCTGCATAGTGCAGTCCAAATTCAGATTTTCCTGTTTCGTATCATATTGCACACAACAGCTGATAAAACACTTTAAAAGTGTAATTTCCTGATTGTATTTTCAACCAGCAACTATCTACACAAGGACCTTCTAATCAGCAGGTTTAAATGGGTGGAGTTTCAGTCACCAGGCAGTAAATTAGTTAATAGACCAATAAGAAAGAGTTCCAAACCTCTCTGCCAATAATAGCTTATTTTCAGTTTTCCCCTCCACACTCAGACCACTCCCAGACAGTCCTAGCAAAATTCTTGCTTGAGAAATAGCTATTTTTTTTGTGTGTGTGTGTGTGTGGGGGGGGGGGGGGGGGGGGGGGGGGGGGGGGGGGGGGGGGGGGGGGGGGGGAACTATTACAGTAAGGTACTTCATTGTTAAACAGAAATTAAAAATAAAAACTTCTGCATTGGGCCTTTAAGTGGCATATTTTAAGAACGTGGTTGTAGTAAGTACAGTTTACTGCCGATGGCGTCTATCTCGTCGATAAAGACGATAGATGGTGCGTGTTCCTCGGCCCACCCTGAACAGCTCTCGGACCAGCTTGGGCCTGTCTCCCTGGTACTTCTGGATCAGCTCTGAGCCAACCACACGCAGAAATGTAGCTGATGTCTGGTTGGCCACCGCCTTGGCCAGCAGGATCTTACCTAACACACAGAGAGAGGCACAGGCACACAAACATATTAGCAGAGATGCACAAACAGGCACAGGTATGCACGCACACACAGACAAACAACCTTGCACGAACCGCACCCGTATTAAGTAATATGGTCCTCTTTAGCTCAGTTGGTAGAGCATGGGGCATACAAAACCAGGATAGTTGGTTCGACTCCCGGGACCACCCAAGCGTAAAATGTATGCATGACTGTAAGTCCGTTAAATGACATATATTATGATATACATGTATATTATAATATGATTTCAATGTATGTTTCCCTGTCCACACTGCTCGGCGCTAAGCATGTCTCAGGGATTATGTACATTGTTTTGATATTTGTTATTATGTATTTATGGTTTAGTTCATGTCCATCTAGCTCACCAGTGCCAGGTGCTCCGTAGAGGATGACTCCTTTAGAGGGCTTGATGCCCATCTCCTCATAGTACTCAGGGTGGGTGAGGGGCAGCTCCACGGACTCCTACAGAACAACAGCGTCACAGTCGGAAGCAGACTGAATTATTTCAGGAAAACAGTCCTAATGTTGGAAAGAAAACAGCCGTACGTTGTCCCCCAGAGTCACGTTTGTTTATTTTGCAAGCTATAGCACACAATATTTGACATAAAGTAGGTTTTTAAAAAAGGACCATAGAGTTCTGTATGCTTCCGTGTTTTCTTTTTTGCCAAGGAAAATCTGGAATCACGATACCGGTATCCTAACAAACAGGCTGTCCAGAGTGTCCAGAGAGTCTAGTATAGGCTAGGTACATAACGTGGTACTCATCTCATTTCGGATAAAATGCTTAAAATACTCACTAAGCAGTTACAAGGTATGACGTTTAGTGGAGTCCTCTTCTTGTACCTTGATCTCCTGGATCTGGCTGTCCTGTCCTCCTATGTCAGCGCAGGTCTCCTGAGGGGCCTTCTCCACCTTCCTCACCGTGACCAGGGGGATCAGTGTCATCCATCAGGACACCAATCACGGCATGGACCTAGAGGACAGACACGGATCAGAGAATAGGGACAGAGTCAGTCAACGTCACTCACTACTCAACCCAAACATAATAATAAATACTTTTCCCACCAAACTAATGAAATTTGCCTTGGACACATTGTTGTCATTTAGCAGACGCTCGTATCCACAGTTAGTGCTTAAAACCTATACCCTTTTCACACTATTGTGGCCACCGAACCAAACTATGCCGATTCAGATGTTTTTTTCCACATTGTCCTTTTCAGTACGTTTCCAGCAACTATGCTGGATGCATAACCACGCCAGCCCAGTACAGCTCGGTTTGACTCGGCTCAGTAGTGCAAAATGCCCTATAAAATATGTATTGTGTAGCTTGTGGTTGAGTAGTATAGAGCACATAAAGGTAACTGTCAAAATAAAAGGAAACACTTGAGTAAATGAAGGATACAAATATATTGAAAGCAGATGCTTCCACACAGGTGTGGTTCCTTAGTTAATTAAGAAATTAACATCCCATCATGCTGAGGGTCATGTATAAAAATGCCCAGTTGCCCATTATTTTGTCTACAATGGCTAGAAGAGATCTCAGTGACTTTGAAAGGGGGCCTCAAAGGAGCCTCGTGGGTTTAAAGGGTGTGTGTGTCTCAGTCACCAGATCTCAACCCAATTGAACACTTATGGGAGATTATGGAGTAGCGCCTGAGATAGTGTTTTCTACCACCATCAACAAAACACCAAATTATGTAATTTCTCGTGGAAGAATGGTGTAAGATCCCTCCGATAGAGTTCCAGACACTTGTAGAATCTATGCCAAGATGCATTGAAGCTGTTCTGGTCGTGGCGGCCCAACGCCCTATTAAGACACTATGTTGGTGTTTCCTTTATTTTGGCAGTTACGTGTATATATTTCAGTACCTTGCGGTTGAGTAGTACGTAACAGCTATATGTCAGTACCTTGGGGTTGAGTAGTACATAGTTCTGAGCGATTAACCAACATTTCAGTTATTTTTTAAATATATATATTTTTAACTAATTGACCGAAGTCGGCTCAATTATTTGAATTCCATTTCGTTCCTTTTTTTTCTGGGAGCTTAATGCGCACAATGTGCAGTTTCTCTAGAGATAAATCAGATCAAGCCCGAACTGTGCGATGTAGTAAGGAGTAACCAACAGGCCAATATTCAACATAGTTTAGCGCAGAAAACTTGGTAAATGACAACAACCATAATGTATCGCACGCCTACTAGTCCGGCCTGTGTGTTTCTTTGAAGCCCGCTATGTTAGGTTAGTGTGGGACAGAGAAAGAAGACAAGAGGGATAGAGAGCAGTTGCTTCCCAAGGTATCTCTACTTGAAAATACATGCTCTAAGTGGTCGATAGTTAGCATTCAGCAGTCATAAAAAAAAGTATGCCTTATTTACTTTAAAGAACTACTAAAATAGTGATTTTGTCAGACAGCATAGGCACCAGCACTGTGAAGAATAGATGACTTGGAATTAAATAATACAGTCATCAAATAAAAACAAATGCAACATACACAGCAACTGATATATATATATATATATTTTTTTTAAAGTAATGTGAATAAATGGTTAATGAGTGAAAAGCAGTAATGTCACTGCCATCATGGGACTTGTATTCATTGTTTTATTCTGTGTTGTTACAGCATCCAACCCACATAATGCATATAATGTAAAAAATGAATGAACCAACCTCAAAAAGCACTAATCGCTCAGCACTAGTAGGACAGAGCAGATATGTCAGTACCTTGTGGTTGAGTAGTACTGATCAGATAAAACACCTTCCTAATATTGACTTGCGCCCCCCCCCCCCCCCCCCCCCCCCCCCCCCCTCCTTGCCCTCAGAACAGCCTCAATTATTCGGTGGCATGAACTCTACAAGATGTCGAAAGCGTTCCACAGGGAAACTGGCCCACTTTGACTCCAATGCTTCCCACAGTTGTGCCAAGTTAGCTGGATGTCCTTTGGGTGGTGGACCATTAATGATACACATGGGAAACTGTTGAGCATGAAAAATCCAGCAGCGTTGCAGTTCTTCATACAAACCGGTGCGCCTGGCACTTACTACCATACCCCATTCAAAGGCACTTCAATCCTTTCTCTTGTCCATTCCCCCTCTGAATGGCACACATACACAATCCATGTCTCAATTGTCTCAAGGCTTAAAAATCATTCTATAACCTGCATCCTCCCCTTCATCTACATTGATTGAAGTGGATTTAACAAGTGACATCAATAAGGGACCCTAGCTTTCACCTGGATTCAGCTGGTCAGCTGAGCAAGTGTCCTTAATGTTCAGTACACTCAGCGTATGTTCATACCTTGTGGTTGAGTACTACAGAGCAGATATACACTGAGGAAAAATATCAACGCAACACGTACAATGTTGGTCCCATGTTTCATCAGCTGACATAAAAGATTGGCAACACGTTCCGTTTGCAAAAAAACGTATTTCTCTCAAATGTCCCTGTTAGTGAGCATTTCTCCCTTGCTAATATAATCCATCCACCTGACAGGTGTGGCATGTCAAGAAGATGAATAAACAGCATGATCATTATACAGGTGCACCTTGTGCTGGGGACAATAAAAGGCCACTCTAAAATGTGCAGTTCTGTCACACAACAGAAGTTCTGAGGGAGCGTGTAATTGGCATACTGACCACCAGAGCTGTTGCCAGAGAATTGAGTGTTCTCTACCATTGGCTGCCTCCAACGTTGTTTTAGAGAATTTGGCAGTACGTCCAACCGGCCTCACAACCGCAGATCACATGTATGGCGTCGTGTGGGCGAGCGGTTTGCGATGTCAACGTTGTGAACAGAGTGTCCCATGGTGGCAGTGGGGTTATGGTATGGGCAGGCATAAGCCATGGACAACACAATTGCATTTTAGATACTGTGACGAGATCCTGAGGCCCATTGTCGTGCCATTCATGATTTCTTCAGACAGTATGAAATGTAACTCAGTAAAATCTTGGAAATTGCTGCATGCTTTGTTTATATTTTTGTTCAGTATATGTCAGTACGTTTTGTTTGTGTAGTACGAAGCAGAGATATGTCAGTACCTAGTAGTTGAGTAGTACGGAGCAGAAATATATATACATACACATACACACACGTAACTGCCAAAATAAAGGAAAAACCAACATAATGGCATATGCCATGGCATATGGCTTACATCATTTTCATGCTCATCAAACTATTCAGTGACCACTCGTGCCCTGTGGATGGGGGCATTGTCACCCATTGCCAGGGTAGCCCAAAAAAATGTCCTGCCCAGCATTTGTATACATGATCCTAAGCATGATGGGATGTTAATTGCTGAATTAACTCAGGAACCAAATATCTGTGGAAGCACTTGCTTTCAATACACTTTGCATCCCTCATTTACTCAAGCGTTTCCTTTATTTTGTCAGTTAGCTGTATCTCGATGGTCTACTCAGTACCGCCTGTTTCTCCTCCTGGGGTTTAAATGTAATATAGTATTATATATCTCCATGTTCAGTACTTCCTGTTTCTCTTCCAGGGGTTTCATCTACTCCTGGTTCCTGATAAACTCCTCCATCAGCAGGTAGTCTTTGATCATCTCCTGCTTCAGCAGCTTCAGCCTGCAGTGGGTGTGAGGGGTGACTGTAGAGGGATACAATACGTTATCAATATAGTTTTTCTTGACAAGCGAGTGAGTGAGAAATGACATAGCTAGAGAGTTAGGAATGATGCAGAGACAGATACTAGATATTGAGCCGATGGGTCCGTTTTAAAGAGATATTCTTTGTCCTAAGTGAGGTGACATAACAGCGTTACCCAAAAGTAGCTTGCTAGCCGCATTAGGTCCCTTGCTTTTTTTCGCCCTCTTCCCAACTCTGGTGAGGATGGGAGGCTCATACTTCTTCTTCTCCTATAAACATATGATATGGTTACATGGTTAGTGAAAGTAGAATAAAACAGGTTAACACAGACATCTGAAAGATCCAGGTGAGGCGATGTGGTTGTCAGAGGCTCTGGTTGTTTCCATGTCCTTCTCACATTGTCATCCTTCTTGCCTCCTCCTTGGCCCCCACTCTGGCTTTGATCCTGAAAATATAAACACAACACATTAGCTAAGTTAGCTAGCTAGATATCCTGTTTAACCTTGAACAAGACTTAGTGTTGGTAGACTTTATTGGCTAACTAGCTAGTTAACGTTACTTCAGCTATTTAGCTGCTGACGGGTTATTTGAGTTGACCACAGACTCAACATGGGGTACTAAATGCTTAGGATGATTAAGTTAGTAATCGCAGCTATTTATTTCCTGATTGGGGTGTCAGCATGAAAGCTAGCTGCCGCTACCGGCAAACAACGCTGTAACTTTATTCAATGGAAGACGAGCTACTGTACTGTTAGCTAGCTAACATAATGCTTAACTTAGCTGACAATTTTATTTGTATTTTTTTATTTCACCTTTATTTAACCAGGTAGGTTAGTTGAGAACAAGTTCTCATTTACAACTGAGACCTGGCCAAGATGAAGCAAAGCAGTGCGACACAAACAACAACACAGAGTTACAAAGGGAATTAACAAGCCTACAGTCAATAACACAATAGAAAAAAATAAAGTCAATATAGAGTGTGTGCAAATGGCATGAGGAGGTAAGGCAATAAATAGGCCATAGTAGCAAGTAATTACAATTTAGCAAATTAACACCAGAGTAATAGATGTGCAGATGATGATGTGCAAGTAGAAATACTGGTGTGCAGAAGAGCAGAAAAGTAAATAAAAACAATATGGGGATGAGGTAGGTAGATTGGATGGGCTGTTTTCAGATGGGCTATGTACAGCTGCAGCGATCGGTTAGCTGCTCAGATAGCTGATGTTTAAAGTTAGTGAGGGAAATAGAAGTCTCCAGCTTCAGCGATTTTTGCAATTCGTTCCAGTCATTGGCAGCAGAGAATTGGAAGGAAAGGCGGCCAAAGCAGGTGTTGTCTTTGGGGATGACCAGTGAGATAAAGCTGCTGGAACACGTGCTACGGGTGGGTGTTGTTATTGTCACCAGTGAGCTGAGATAAACTGGAGCTTTACCTAGCAAAAACTTATAGATTGCCTGGAGCCAACGGGTCTGGCGACGAATATGTAGCGAGTGCCAGCCGACGAGAGCATACAGGTCGCAGTGATGGGTGGTGTATGGGGCTTGGCACTGTGATAGACTTCATCCAGTTTGCAGAGTAGAGTGTTGGAGGCTATTTTGTAGATGACATCACCGAAGTCGAGGATCGGTAGGATAGTCATTTTTACAAGGGTATGTTTGGCGGCGTGAGTGAAGGAGAATTTGTTGCGCAATAGGAAGCCGGTGCTAGATTTAAATTTCGATTGGAGATGTTTAATATGAGTCTGGAAGGAGAGTTTACAGTCTAGCTAGACACCTACGTATTTGTAGTTGTCCACATTTTCTAACTCGTGACTAGTGAGGCTAGTTGGGCAGGCGGGTGCGGGCAGCGAATGGTTGAAAAGCATGCATTTAGTTTTACTAGCGTTTAAGAGCAGTTGGAGGCCACGGAAGGAGTGTTGTATGGCATTGAAGCTTGTTTATAGGTTTGTTAACACAGTGTCCAAAGAAGGGCCAGAGGTATACAGAATGGTATCGTCTGCGTAGAAGTGGATCAGGGAATCACCTGCAGTAAGAGCGACATCGTTGATATATACAGAGAAAAGAGTTGGCCTGAGAATTGAACCCTGTGGCACCCCCATAGAGACTGCCAGAGGTCCGGACAACAGGCCCTCCGATTTGACACACTGAACTCTGTCTGAGAAGTAGATGGTGAACCAGGCGAGGCAGTCATTTGAGAAACCAAGGCTGTTGAGTCTGCAGATAAGAATGTGGTGATTGACAGAGTTGAAAGCCTTGGCCAGGTCGATGAAGATGGCTGCACAGTACTGTATTTTATTGATGGCGGTTATGATATCGTTTAGTGCCTTGAGTGTGGCTGAGGTGCACCCGTGACCAGCTCGGAAACCGGATTGCACAGCGGAGAAGGTACGGTGGGATTCGAAATGGTCAGTGATCTGTTTATTGACTTGGCTTTCGAAGACTTTAGAAAGGCAGGGCATGATGGATATAGGTCTGTAACAGTTTGGGTCTAGAGTGTCACCCCCTTTGAAGAGGGAGATGACCACGGCAGCTTTCCTATCTTTAGGGATCTCGGACGATACGAAAGAGAGGTTGAGCAGACTGGTAATAGGGGTTGCAACATTTTAGAAAGAGAGGGTCCAGATTGTCTAGCCCAGCTGATTTGTACGGGTCCGTCTTTCAGAATGTCTGCTATCTGGATGTTTGGTGAAGGAGAAGCTGGGGAGGCTTGGGAAGTTGCTGTGTGGGTGCGGAGCTGTTGGCCGGGGTTGGGGTAGCCAGGAGGAAAGCATAGGTAGCCGTAGAGAAATGCTTGTTGAAATTCTTGATTATCGTGGATTAATCAGTGGTGACAGTGTTACCTAGCCTCAGTGCACTTGGCAGCTGGGAGGAAGTGCACTTATTCTCCATGGACTTTACAGTGTCCCAAAACGTTTTGCCGTTAGAGCTACAGGATGCAAATTTCTGTTTGAAAAAGCTAGCCTTTGCTTTCCTGACTGACTGCGTGTATTGGTTCCTGACTTCCTTGAAAAGTTGAATATCGCAGGGACTATTCGATGCTAGTGCAGTCCGCCACAGGGTGTTTTTGTGCTGTAGTGAACCAAGGGCTATAACTGTTCTTAGTTCTAAATGTTTTGAAAGGGGCATGCTTATTTAAGATGGTGAGGAAATTACTTTTAAAGAACGACCAGGTATCCTCGACTGACGGGATGAGGTCAATAGCCTTCCAGGATACCCGGGCCAGGTCGATTAGAAAGGCCTGCTCGCAGAAGTGTTTTAGGGAGCTTTTGACAGTGATGAGGGGTGGTGGTTTGACCGCGGACCCACAGCAGATGCAGGCGATGAGGCAGTGGGTTCCTTAATAATTTGTGTGAGATTGAGGGCATATAGCTTAGATTGTAGGATTGCCGGGGTGTTAAGCATATCCCAGTTTAGGTCACCTAACAGAACAAACTCTGAAGATAGATGGGGGGCAATCAATTCAAATGTTGTGTCCAAGGCACAGCTGAGAGCTGAGGGGGTCTATAACAGCTGGCAACAGTTAGAGACTTAATTCTGGAGAGATTCATTTTTTAAATTAGAAGCTCGAACTGTTTGGGCATTGACCTGGAAAGAATGACATAACTTTGCAGGCTATATATGCAGTAGATTGCAACTCCTCCCTCTTTGGCAGTTCTATCTTGACGGAAAATGTTGTAGTTGGGGATGGAAATCTCAGAATGTTTGGTGGCCTTCTTAAGCCAGGATTCAGACATGGCAAGGACATCAGGGTTGGCGGAATGTGCTAAAGCAGTGAGTAAAACTAACTTAGGCAGGAGGCTTCTGATGTTAACATGCATGAAACCAAGGCTTTTTCGGGTACAGAAGTCAACAAATGAGAGTTCCTGGGGACACACATGGCCTGGGTTAACCTCCTCATCACCCGAGGAACAGAGGAGGAGTAGGATGAGGGTACGGCTAAAGGCTATCAAAACTGGTCGTCTAGTGCGTTGGGGACAGAGAACAAAAGGAGCAGATTTCTGGGAGTGGTTGGATAGGTTCAGGGCATAATGTACAGACAGGGGTATGGTAGGGTGCAGGTACAGTGGAGGTAAACCCAGGCAGTGAGTGACGATAAGAGAGATTGCATCTCTGGACGCAGTTATGTGTGGGAGGTGGGACAAAGGAGGCTCCGCAGTAAACTAAAACAATGATAACTATCCTAAACAACAGTATACAAGGCATATTAACATTTGAGAGAGACATAAAGCGAGGCATGAAGCAATCACAGGTGCTGATTGGGAGAGGTAGCTAAGACAATAACGGGTAAGACAACAACAGCGAATCAGCTAAGACAACAACAACAGGTAAAATGGCGATGAATGGGCAGAGAGGGTCAGTTAACTACCCACAGGGCCTGAGTTCGAGGCTGGGGCCGACAGATAAACAAAAAATATGGAGTACCGTGATCAATGAACAGTCCAGCAGGCATCAGCTATGTAGCCAAGTGATCATAGGGTCCAGTGAACAGCAATAGATGAAACAGGGAAGCCACTGGGTAGTCGTTGCTACGCTAGCAAGCGGGAGACACAGCATTCAAAGTTAGCAGACCGGGGCTAGTAGAAGCGTCTGCTCTGACGTCCGGCAAAGGCCGGTTGAGGGCACAACGGATGGAGTTACATCGGCAGACCAGTCCTGGTGAAACGACGGGCTCCGTGTCGACAAAGGGTCCAGGCCAGTTGGTGAAAGAGGTATTGTAGCTGTAGTAATTTGTTTGCTGGCCGGGAGATGCGCCTGGCTGAGGGGTTTTAATGAGGGTTTTATACAGCCAATGTGTTTCGAAAATATAAAAACTACACCAAATCTTATTTTCTGTATAAAAAAAATCTGTCAGATCTCTAATATCAAGCTACACAAATTGGAAGCTAATGTTAAATCCTTGTACTACTTCATCAAAACATGAGCCATAAATACATTTGCTTGTTCACTTACGCATTTAATTTATTTTTTTTACAAAAAAAGATAAGGCCTCGTTGACCTACAAGTCTCCCCTCATAAGGTACATTTGTCACAGAAAAATAAAATATGAGCAATTCATTTGTCATACAATAGCATGACTCATACAACTAAATAGATGGTAATTTAGTGGATGGGCCATAATAGCATTGCTTTGGTAAAGCAAAATTACAAGGTTAGCTAGGAAACCAGCTTTACTTTGTTACATTGCAATTGCAATTATCGTCATTAGTATGAATATTACAGAGTAGGAACCTAAGTTTCCATCAGTGTTTCCCTGTGCCCTAATTACGGAGGGGCAAGTCAGAAAGTATAAAAGCGCCCCTTAGCAGTTGAGGGTTGGACAACTCAATGCATAGCAGATGGTGGTGGGCTTGGAAAGGAGTCTCATAGAGTTTGAATAGCTAAAAGGACCTGGGGATAGTGGATGACTAGGTTGATGTTGTGTACAGGTTGAGTATTTGTCTCTTGAGGAGGCAAGAAAGAGATTTAAACTTGGAAAAGTGGAATATTCTCAGAGTTGGTAATTGGTTAAGGAAGAATGATTGGGAGATGAGGTGAGGTTGAAAAGACTGAGAGAGACAGGTGTAATCTATTGAAGCCAGTAATAACAAGGCAGAGGGTATGTCAAGGAAGATTGGTGTCAAGTTTAGAGTGATCTGGATGCCAGTTTGAGTTCTGGAGGTGAAATGGAAGAGGTGGAAGGTGTGGTGAGGAGCTCGAAGCCCGAGCTTTGCATCGATGGATATTGTTATGATAGAGATACATTTGGTCCAGTGGGAGTGATATTTTTTTTTTAAGAGGGTGGATCCATGCTTTTTGGCTGATCCATGGGTGGACTCAGGTTTTGTGGAAAATATGGTGGGTTCTGTTGAGTCAGTGAAGGTAACCTGAAGTGGACTTGTGATGTTTCTTCAGATCAGGGAGAGCAGGCGCAACTTGGGGAAGACCTGTATCTTGCTTTACGCTTAGGTATAGGGCACCTATATGGTTTAGAAATCAAACTGTGGTCATCTTGCATATAGTATACAGTACATTGTGCCTAGCTGTTTTTAAGAGAAGATTGTATTGCAAGCTATACTATATGTGTAGGATATGCTGTGTTGGCTAATATTCATGTGCGGCTGTCATTTTTAAAACTCCATTCTAGCATACATGACACACACATCTATCTACGTACATGCTTTTATTTGGGTTTGCAAGGTATAAGATGTAATGTTTCTTTAGGCCTGCTGCTAGTTACTTGAAATGAGACAAATAATCATGACAAAACATGGTTCGAAAAATGTAATTCACTGACAGAGAGACAGCTAATGAAACACTAGAATCCTGAGCAGGCACATTGACGTTTACAGTAGCTGGCTAGGCTAGTCAAACTAACATTGGCTAACTTTCAATAAATTGGTAAAATGGTCAACGGAGTTGCGTCTTCGTACGATCAAGACAATTCATATTGCATGCTGCATATTTCAAGTGCACTCGAAAACATATTTATCTTTTTCAGTCTTTGGGAGTTCATCACACACAGACAGACAGCAGCTTGAGTTTTCACCAGGCTCTGTTTACATCTTAGGAGCAGGCCATTGGCTGCATTGATCACAAGGGGTATGTACAGGAGTTCTGATTGGTTCCAAGTTTAGCAGTTCGGTGTTGAAATGTACATTTTTATGATCAAATGTGCAAGAATTGAAGGCGCTAACAAATGTTATAGCCATAAGAATGTTTTACTGTCATAAACAAAAAATCAGCTCCTCTCTCGATTGGGATTGATCAACTTCATGTTCTTTGGCTTTGACCCCCCCAATCTATTATACCGATTTATGACTTCCTCTTGGCACATACTGTAACAAAAAAGTGGATTAAATGTTTAGAAGCGGAATATCTGATTATTCTTTTGCTTCTTTGCCAGGCCTTGATTTGGAGTGAAAGCCGGATGTGACTTTATTTACTCGACTAGGCTTATGCATTGAATTATGATGATGACTCACAGAAACAGTATGTTAATCATACTGTATCCTAATTCACTTCTACCCAATAGCCGCATGGGAGCTCTCATAAGCCATTGAGATAATGCACAACTCCCACCTTTTCTCTCAGCTCTCTGCGCTCACCCTCATTCGCACATGCTTCATAATGGGATTGTGATTGATATACTTATTGTTGCAGCAATTTACTCCTATTCACATAATGACTGAGGTTTTACTAATCGAATGAATAAGCCAGTCTTTCTACGCCCGTCATCACCTCATGTGCATCTGTCTGGTCTAATTCAAGAGCCTTTGTAAGACTGTTTACCCCGGACAAGAATTAACCACACCAGACTCAAAATAGCCTATCTAGCTCTAGCATGTCAGCACCTTTTAACATTCTTGTTGTTACACGTGCAGGGACATTAGTTTCACAACCCCATGGCCCCAATAGGAAGAAAATCTCCAGTCTCTAGCTTTTCAACACCTCATCTCTATTTCGTCATATCTCAAGTCATCTGTATTTATGTTAGCTATATGTGTTTATCCAGTGTGGCGGCAGTGTTCTTGGGAATGGGCATAAAGGGAATAGTGAGTGGGCAGCCACTTAACACTCAACTCCAGCTAGGAACTCCACAAAGAGCTATTGTGACTACATGTGATTTGACAGGAGCTTTGAATAACGCAGTGAGTCACCATCTCTTCTCACACCTCCTGTTTGCTAGGCAGCGGTGAAGAGGCTCCCTCACCCTCTCTCTGCCTCCCTCCTGAGGGACAGTAGCCAACTACTAGCCTCGGCTCCCAGGTCTCGCTCCTGTTGGTGAAAGCCTGGTAGAGGCTAGCCAACTACTGTTCTCTCTGTGATAAAGTTAGTCCCAACGGGACAACATACAAACAAGACCACCAAACAAGATAATTTCAGGCTTATCCATATTTTTTCTGTCATATTCTTGCCAGTACTCTACAGTTAGTTGTAATTTCTTTGTCAACAGTATAGTCACCCAATGATACATTGGTTGTTTCAAAATGGATGAAATTACAAAGTAGCAAAAACAATCTGCTAGTGACAATAAGTAGCAGAGTTGTATCATTTTCTCAATAATATACTGTACCACTGTTTCAAATCGTGACATGAAATTAGATCACCATTTGGTACAAAAATATTAGGTCACATTAATTTGCTGACTCATACTGTGGGCTATGCTGTATTCAGACCGCCACACCTGTTATACTGCTTCTCCACTGTAGTGCGTTATTAGAGGTAACAGGGAAGACATGATAAATTGGCTTTTTCTTTTCTCTACGGCTTTTCGGAATAACTAGCTGGGTATTGAGACATTCAGCACGAAAGCTCGCTGTGATGTAAATCTGTAGGAGTCTGTCTCACTAGCACCATGTATAATTTGAGCATCTTCTTCGGTGCGTTCAACAAGGCGTGTGAAGAGGCGTATGTCGCCCCTGCTCCAACCCAATCCATAATGTAGACTGTGATCTGAACAGTTCTGCTCTTCTCTCTCTCTCTCTCTCTCTCTCTCTCTCTCTGCTCATTACTGCTTTCTTTCCCCCAAAACTGGCTCTCCTTTTCACAGATCTGTCCATTTCTACTTCTCCGTTTTCTCTTTCACCCAACCGGCCATTTTGTTTTCTTACAGATCCCTTTCTCACTTGTCTCTCTCTTTCTCTCATTCCAGTTTCAGAATAGAACGAGAACATAACACCTCTGTCGTGGAAAGAATGAGAAAAAAGGCCCTGAAATAACCTTAGAGAGAGACTTGTTTTTCATGGCATTAATATGAGCATGCTGGCCAGGTCCAGATAGATATGGACAAAAGAGTGATACTTCATTGTTAGAGTCCGTATGCTGCTGCCTTATGGTGCTTCCACATAGTGTGGTGAAACAGCAAGATAACAGCCCTCTGATAATACGCTCTAAATTGGAATCTCGAAAGAATAGAATTCTGTTTTTCATTTTGGATAGAATAAATAGATATCCATTAGTATGTAATGGCGCAGTGCTGTGCTGGGTGTTATTGTCCATTGCACTATGTCTCAAACATAACAGATAACAAGTTAGAGGCGGCAGTGCAATGGAAAACCCATTACAGCTGATGAACATAACAAGTCTGTAGCCATAACCACTCAGACAGAAGCATGATATTTAGACAGCTGAATGTGGCAAACAGAAACCCTGTCTCTAAAAGTCTTGCCTGCCTTTTCATAAGGCTGTCTCCCCTTATAGATCGGTTGCGGTTTCTTACACATAGTGGAAATTCAGTATTTTTCTCAGAAGGCTACTTCCCCTCTAGGTGTTTTCTCTGAAAAGCAGGCGAGCGGTGGGTCTTCTTGATCAAGATGACAGTATAGGGTGTTTGTAGTCGTGGTGATGAGCAGTTTGTTGGCTAGCTGTTATTCGCTAGTGATATGAAGAATACCATAGGGTAGTTTGAAACCACTCAGCTACAATGTCTTTGGGTAGCTTTCTGTATTCTGTAGTGTCACCATGGAAACTGCCTCAGTAACTAACCACCAGATTCCAGCAGTAGCTACAGTTGGTTGTGATCCAGATGTGGGTGAAGGAGACACGTGCACACCAACACACTCATGTACGCACGCACATAGACACTGCCTGATGAACCAGCATGCATCAGAGAAGAATGGGTGGCGGCAGGCAGAGTTCTCTTACAGTGGAACCTCGTTGCGGTATAGGTTGGTACTTCAGGTCAATTATTCTCCTGTGATGGACAGCTTGATTAAGTAGGGCAGACGTATTGTATTTCATTGTCCCTACAGTTATGAAACGGCAAACTTCCTGCACACTGAATGCCAATGCACTTCCTTTCCCTTCGCAGCTTGATTGGATGTGCGGGGTGTACGTGACATATTCTGAACTGATGTGGTCTGGCCAGGCTTTAGTCCATGGGGTCAATTATTCTCCTGGAATTGAGTTGGGTATTGTACATTTCTCTATTTGTTCAATTAAAACCAATGCATTTTTAGAGGAAGTCCTGATTTCTTGTGACTGTCTCTCTGGCCAGTCAATCAGTCTGACTTATATGTATACGTAGGTGTAGGCCTATCTATCCACGCTGGTCTCTGCCAGGCGGTTGTTCATGATGCCCAGGGCGCCCACCCCTCCGGAGAAGCCATTGTGGCGGGAGCTGGAGCTTGACTGGCGAGGGTGACCATTAGCCATCTCTGACAGCTGCTTCTGCATGATGGCCAGGTTCACCTGATGAATGGAGAGAAACTAATTCATGACCAAATAAATGTAGAACAAGTGCTGGGTACAGCAATATAGCAGTAAAAATAAATCTAATGATACAGCATCAACGTTTCCTGGAACGACCACACGGGCAGGAACCACGATTTGTTTGCACTTCACTTATGCAATTAACTGGCCGGATATAAAGGATCAGGGTACCAAACACTGCAGGATCTGGATCCGATAGGTATATGTGAACACGCCTCAAGTATTTCACATCCGCACAAAGTCTGATCTGGGAACAGCCGTAAACTGTAAGTAGTGGACACATACATGTTCATGTCTTCTCCTCACCTTATTGGCAGCCAAGAAGTCTTTCATGGAGATCATCTCTCCAGACATCCTCCGTCCGTCCGCCTCGCTGTCGTTCACCGCGTCCGTCTCGATGGACAGGTCCCGCCTGGCCCTTAGGTGTCCGGGCACTACCACGTTCCTGCGGGGGTGTCTGGGGTGCGGTTGGTGGCGCCCCCTCCCTGGGCAGCGACATGGCACCTCCAGCCTTCTCAGCAGCCAGTTCAGCACCTCAAAGTCCCAACAGAAATGATCAATGGCGATGCTATAATAAAAGTCTTAGAGACTAAGCTTACATGACATTTTTCTGAATGCAATTTTTTTTTTTACGATTCCAAAATGAATGGCTACAATAATAACTTTGATTCACAAGTGCTTTTCAAAACACCCAAAGTCACTACTTTACTTAATAAAATGAGCAAGATGAATACAGTAACAATAACAACAATCCCACCGGGTTGATGATGATGCAGGCCATTATCAGGTCATTATTGTCAAAGAGTTTTTTTTCCTCAATGACTTACCCGGTTAAACCAAAGGCAATAAGAGCTGAAGTATTATGAGCATATACCTGTTTGATGACGATGGAGATGACGTTGAACAGGGAGTAGATACAGCAAACTCCTGTCAGAATAAACAGGAAGTTACCCACCCGGTACGCTGTCTGGCTCTCATTCCCCTCGTCGTACGCAAACATCTGGCTGCTCACCATGTCCCCAAACCCAATGGTGCTGAACGCTACGAAGCAGTAGTACAGAGAATCCAGGTAGCCCCAGCCTTCTACAGCAGAGTACATGGCCGAGGCACAGCAGGATACCAAGATGGCGGCGGCGCCCAGGATCAACATCACACAGTACACCGAGGGCTTCCACCCAGCCAGCCCCTCTCCCCTGCCGCCTCTTCCGCTGCCCTCGGAGAGGCGTCGGCGGCCATTTTGCGGAAGCACGGCCTTGCGAAGGTGGCGACGCTCGTGGCAGGACTTGAGGACGAAGGCGATGACGGTGATGACGCGCTCTAGGAAGAGGTTGAAGAACAAGATGGTCGAGGCACAGCCGATCAGGCCGTAGAAGATGAGGAAGATCTTACCACTGATGGTCGCTGGCGTCGTCATTCCAAACCCTGGGGAACATGAAGATGGAGGGATATGTTATTATAAAGAAAACAGTACAGGTCAAAACTAGTAATTATGTTTTTGCTTGAATTTATTACTAACTACACCATGATTGGACAGATAGTAGAATCATTACCATTAGAAAACAACAGTGTGACAATTCAATACTGAATCACACTGAACAATGCAGTATGATTTTTTGTTTTATTTCAAATCCTGTTTATTCACAATCCTAAATCAGTCAGCCTGAGAATAATGTACACTGTCAGCTTTCCCAGACAGGTGGAAAAGCACATAAGTTGAAGCAACGCTCACACAAGACAGGCCCCAAATAGAAGTGTCAAGCACGCACACAAACACACAAACACGACAGCCTTGCTCTGGCTTTTGGATTGTGTGCGCGTTTTAGCATCTCTACAGTAAGTAAGCTCAGTTTGGTCAATGCTGACGGTTAATTGGTTGTTAACAAGCACACCCTCCCTCCCTCTGCCCTGAGTGGAGTGAAGCACCATTCAGTCACATGCACAATGCCTCCTCAGCCACTCACTCACTCCCCTACAGGGTTGTTAATGGTGACAAGAATAATATTATTCTTGATTCTTCGCCTTCTCTCTTTCTAGACATCCCCTCATCGCTCTCCCTTCATAATTCTCTCTAATTGACTTCTCTCTCACACACTTAACCCTCCCTTTTTACTTCTCTTCCTCTATACCTTTCTTACTTCCCTCTCTCCTCCTCCCTCTTTACCATCCTTTATCACGTCTTTTCTCATTCTCGCCCCACCCCTTTATACTACACTAGGAATGCCTACTTTCAGACCAATGGAGGCCCCACAGAATCTCACTCACACACACACACACACACACACACACACACACACACACACACACACACACACACACACAGCTCTTATCTGATGGACAGTGTGAGCCCAGCTGTGATGAATCTCATGATGAGTCCATCCATTCCAGCCCTTGACTACATGCTCTCTCTGCTCCATGATGACCATGTTCCATTTCACACTGCATTTAACAATGAGCAGTCAGAGGTGAAACGGGATCTCTCCATTTACTTCCATTCACTGGCTGCCCCCCCCCCCCCCCCACCACCAAAGAAAAAAAGTAGGGCTTCCTTTTGTCCCCTTATCTAAGTACAAGAAGTATGTATTTAGTATATCTGTACTGAATACAAATGCATTAGCTAAGTTCCTCCAAATCCATTTATTTTCTTTCTTGACATGTAATAAAGTAATCTAGAGGCATTAAGGCTTTTAGCTGTGTGGCTTAGCTACAAAAGATCAGAGATAAGATTGGCTTGTGAGCCATAAACATCCCCTCTTCACCAGGCTTTTGTTTGCCAACACAGTCTCATATCATTCAGACAGAGAGGGAGAGACAGAGAGTTGCTGGAGTTTCCTAGTAATTGGCACTCCAGGCGGCACTAATTTAACAGGGTTTCATATTGAAACCAATTACATGACACACAATAAGACTAATTAAAACTTGATAGGCATGCATATTGAAGCATCCTTTAGTTGGCTGTGATTGTTCTAGTTGTGGAATTATTGAAAATAAATCCTATAGCCTAATTTCCTTTTAAAATTACACCTAAAAACTACAAGTTTTGGAGTGCCAAAAAATATGAACAGCAATTTTGTCCCAAGTAAGTTAAATATAAAATATATTATCTACTGCTTTCAGCTTTGATTCATGGTGTTGGATATGATGTGTCATATGTGATAATGAGAGAATCTATTAACTACATAAAATATCACCTATGGTCGAGACCACAGTCCCCACGAAGTAGAACGCGCCGGTAAAATCCCACCGAGGTCTGATAGTGTCCACGCGAATCCCGGCCAAGTTCGCCTCCTCGTAGTTCCTCAAGAAGTTGTCCAGCTCCTTCTTGCTCAGATTATTCTTTTGGCTAAACTGTTCAAAACGCTGCGCCCAGCGGTCCTTCGCCTCTGCTTCCATCGGCTGTTCCAGTGCTGAAAAGACAGCGGCACCGCAGAGGAGGTAGAGGATTATAAACACCGCTAACATTAGGAACCTGGCGTTATCCTCGTTGAAGGGACCGAAGCCACAACAGCAGCCGCTCCGGCAGGCCATAATGTAGGCTTGTCACTGTTCAACAGGTGCTGGGAACTCGCCGCATTGTTTTATTATGTAACAAATGACACATTCCTCATTATCCATCGTAATGTTTATCGTGTAAAATAACAAACAGGTTCAGGATAGAAACTCTGGTGAAATAGAGTCGGAGGCTGCGGGGATAGAGAGCAGAGATAGCCAGAGAGAAAATGAGGAGAGTTTTCCTCGGAGATTCAACAGCTGGTCACCTGTCATTGTGAAAATTCATCGAAGAACAAACACAACCGTAACCATCAACAGTTGTCAAGGCTCTTTGGCCATCAAGTCCAAATGTCCGTTATTATTATCCGTTACAATAGACATATGGCGTTATCCTTCACCTTTCCGCGCTTGTCCAAAATAAATAAACCCATGTTCACCTGTCTGTTAGAGTTAAAATTGTGTTAACCAAAAAGGCGCACAGTTGAAAAGTGGATTTGAGCGGGTGTGCAAACGAAAAAATAAAATCCACAAACCTTTGACTGGGGCTGGATAGCGAAATAGTTTACGACGCTGCGTTCAATGCGCAACCTCCCTTCGTCTCAAAATACGCCCCTCACAGAGCGCGTTAAGAAGAAGGTGCTTTCGAATAGCTCACATTGAATAGAATTGGTCTTCAAATGGTGTACTCTGTATAAACCCAAGGCTGTTATAGTCAACTGCAATATGTTTTTGTCTGTCTGCAACAGTGCGCGTCTAACTGACCTCCACATCAAGGGACGCCGAGGGCATCGACTGGGCTACACACTCTGAACACGCCTCAGTCACAAACTCACCCACACACACCTACTCCTCTGTTCTGGTCGAGACCAAGTGGAACAGGATGGAGGCAGGGGAAATATTACGAGTTATATCCTTTAGGCCTATGCATGAAAGCAAAATGTAATCAACATCAAGCTATAGACTTCAGCTTTAACTTCAACTAAACAAACATGAGCAACTGTGAATTTACAAAGTGATAAAGTCAAGAAAGATTACATATGTATTACAAACACATTCCTGAGTAATTACTTTAGATACAACAACCAAATGGAAACATTCTTAGACTATCAAGTGAATCAAGATACTGTATGGTCACCATGTGACTTGATCAGCCTGCATCAATGCTAAGCATGATTCCAACATTTGGGCAGTCTCCTGCTGTGCTGCCCATTAAATAATGGGGCTGATGTCTTCTGCCATGAATCAATATGATGTGACCTTTCAGATCCAGGTCTGAACATTCATGTCTTTGCACAGGGACATCAAGGGACAAGCTTAGCAAATGTCACTACCACGGAACAAGCTGTACAAATTCAATATGCACATCAGATGGAGATGGACAACAAAAGGATATTTTTAAAATCGCTGTAAAAGTAAATCCTGTTTTGAATGTTTAGTGAAGTTAATCCTAACATTGCTGGTGTATCTGTTGTAGCTATGGCTCACAATTTGAGGGGCAGAGAATTTCAGCACATTGGACAGTTAATAGTTATGGACAGCGGGGCCACTGACCTCAGACTGTGTTTCAGTCCTGGAGGTAAAATTGACTGGCAGATTTGCAGCATTCTCATCATGTTAAGATAATACTCAGATGGGTGCTTACATTTGTCCTATTTCACACATGTACAAGTGCATTAGAAATGAGTTATTTGGATATCCCAATCCACCTGAGACAGCCTCGGAGAGTGGGGTGACAGCCAGGGATCGACCATTATTGACAGCGACCCTGGAGCAATTAGGGTTAAGTACCTCGCTCAAGGGCACATCAACAGATTTTTCGCCTAGTCGGCTCTGGGATTTTAACCAGCAACCTTTCGGTTACTGGCCTCCTAACCGCTAGGCTACCTGCCACCCTTGTTCTGCAGTTACAGAAGAAAAGCTTATTTTGTTGTTTAGTTAACCCTAACACTTCTACAATAATTGGAACAGTGCATTTCAGCTCATACTTTTGGTCAGTACCCCAACATTACTGGTGTAACTTTGGTAAACAATTTGAGGGTAGAACATTTCCGCACCACGGACAGCTTAATAGATAGACACTACTTGTGGCCAGACTCGGCTAACCTAACGTAGCAAGCGTTCCACCCAAGATGGCGTAGCAGTGCAGACGTGGTTTGTCGTTCTCCCCTGTACATTTTCTATTTTTTGTATTTTTTTGTATACATTTCAATTTATCTTCAATCTCTTTCCCATTTTAAAATTAATGGAATGTCCATCCCCAGCTACAACATTTTCCGTCAAGACAGAACTGCCAAAGGGGGAGGACTTTCAATCTACTGCAGAGATAGCCTGCAAAGTTCTGTCATACTTTCCAGGTCTATGCCCAAAGAATTCAAGCTTCTAATTTCCAAAATTAATCTCTCCAGAAACAAGTCTTAACTTAACTCTCCAGAAACAAGTCTTAACTGTTGCCATCTATTATAGACCCCCATCCGCTCCCAGCTGTGCCCTGGACACCATATGTGAATTGATTGCCCCTCAACTATCTTCAGAGTTCGTTCTGTTAGGTGACCTAAACTGGGGTATGCTTAACACCCCGGATGTCCTGCAATCTAAGATATTTTCCCTCAATCTCACACAAATTATCAAGGAACCCACCAGGTACAACCCTAAATCCATAAACATGGGCACCCTCATAGATATTATCCTGACCAACTTGCCCTCCAAATACACCTCTGCTGTTTTCGCTCTTGCTGCGGGTGATTCCCTGATCCACCTCTATGCAGACAACATCATTCTGTATGCATCTGGCCATTCTTTGGACACTGTGTAAGCAAACCTCCAAACAAGCTTCAATGCCATACAACACTCCTTCCGTGGCCTCCAACTGCTCTTAAACACTAGTAAAACTGAATGCATGCTTTTCAACCGTTCGATAGCCCGCACTCGCCCGCCTGACTAGCATCACTACTTTGGACGGTTCTGACTTAGAATATGTGGACAACTACAAATACTTAGATGTCTGGCTAGACTGTAAACTCTCCTTCCAGACTCATATTACGCATCTCCAATCCAAAATTAGTCTTTCTATTTCGCAACAAAGCATCCTTCACTCACGCCGTTTTACCCTCGTAAAACTGACTATCCTACCGATCCTGGACTTCGGAGATGTCTTTTACAAAATACACTTAAAATACACTCCAACACTCTACTCAGCAAACTGGATGCAGTCTATCACAGTGCCATCTGTTTTGTCACCAATGCCCCATATACCACCCACCACTACGACCTGTATGCTCTAGTTGGCTGGCCCTCGCTACATATTCGTCGCCAGACCCACTGGTTCCGGTCATCTATAAGTCTTTGCTAGGTAAAGCTCTGCCTTATCTCAGCCCACTGGTCATGATAACAAAACGTACCCGTATCACGCAAAGCCAAAGCCACGCAAAGCCAACACCTCCTTTGGCAGCCTTTCCTTCCAGATCTCTGCTGACAATGACTGGAACGAATTGCAAAAATCGTTGAAGCTGGAGACTTATATTTCCCTCACTAACTTTAAACATCAGCTATCCGAGCAGCTAACCGATCGCTCAAGCTGTACATAGCCCATGTGTAAATAGTCCATCCAATCTACCTACCGCATCCCCATATTGTTTTTATTTACTTTTCTGCTCTTTTGCACATCAGTATTTCTACTTGTACATCATCACCTGCACATCTATCACTCCAGTGTTAATTTGCTAAATTGTAATTACTTGCTACTATGGCCTATTTATTTCCTTACCTCCTCACGCCATTTGCACACACTGTATATAGACTTTATTTTTTCTATTGTGTTATTGACTGTAGGCTTGTTTATTCCATGTGTAACTCTGTGTTGTTGTTTGTGTCGCACTGCTTTGCTTTATCTTGACCACGTCGCAGTTGTAAATAAGAACTTGTTCTCAACTAGCCTACCTGGTTAAAGAAAGGTGAAAAATACAACAACCAAAAAAATGCCTGAAACTATATCCCCTACATACTGGTCTTGACCAGAATTTAAAAAAGAACTGTCAGGGAGGTTTTTTTCTGCACTATTCAACCAATCCGGTAAATGTGGAGGAAGAGTTAAGATGGAGTGTCGCCTTGTTTAACGTCCAAAAGAGGAAGGCGCATTACAGGCTCTCTTTTGTCATGCCCCTTTTACTGAGGAGTGGCTTCAGTCTGGTCAGTCTACCATAAAGGCCTGATTGGTGGAATGCTGCAGAGATGGATGACCTTCTCCACAGAGGAACTCTGGATCTCTGTCAGAGTGACCATCGGGTTCTTGGTCACCTCCCTGACAAAGGCTCTTCTCCCCAAATTTTTCAGTTTTGCCAGACAGCCAGCTCTAGGAAGAGTCTTGGTGGTTCCAAACTTCCTCCATTTAAGAATGATGGAGGCCACTGTGTTCTTGGTACCCTGCCCCAGATCTGTGCCTTGACACAATCCTGTCCCAGAGTTCTACGAACAATTCCTTCGACCTCACGGTATAACGATACAGGGCGAGACCCAGATGCAGACACGGGAGGTAGATGGTTCGAGTCTCTGATATTTATTATAAAACAAGGGGCAGGCAAGAGACAGGTCGTGGACAGGCAAAAGATCATAAACCAGGTCAGAGTCCAGGAGGTGCAGAGTGGCAGGCAGGCTCGAGGTCAGGGCAGGCTGAATGGTCAGGCAGGCGGGCTCAGTGTCAGGGCAAGCAGAACAGGTCAGAACCAGGAGGACTAGAAAACAGAGACTTGGAAAAAGCAGGAGCACGGAAAAACATGCTGGTTGACTTGACAAGACAAGATGAACTGGCAACAGACAAACAGAGAACACAGGAATAAATACCCTGGGAATAATGGGGAAAATGGGTGGCACCTGGAGGTAGGTGGAGACAATCACTAAGACAGGTGAAACAGATCACGGTGTGACACATGGCATGGTTTCTGCTCTGACATGCACTGTAAACTGTGGGACCTTTTATAGATGGGTATGTGTCTTTCCAAATCATGTCCAATCGATTGAATTTACCACAGGCTGACTCCAATCAAGTTTTAGAAACATCTCAAGGATGATCAATGGAAACAGGATGCACCTGATCTCAATTTCGAGTCTCATAGCAAAGGGTCTGAATACTGTAAATAAGGTATTTCTGTTTTTTATTTTATTATGAGGTATTGTGTGTAGATTGATGAGATTTTTTTTTATTTAATCAATTTTACAATAAGGCTGCAACATAACAAAATGTGGAAAAAGGGAAGGGGTCTGAATACTTTATGAATGCACTGTGTGTTGTGCAGTGTTTCTCCACCATAGCCCAGCATGTGTTAATGAAAGAACTACCGTGCCTTTGTCACCATTATACTGAGTGTTGCTCAATTTGGTTCAGACAAGTATCAAGCTTTGACGACATCACTGTGGGAAATGTGTTTGCGGTAGATTAAAGAGGACTAGAAAAACATGGTTAATAAGGGGAGTGTGTGTGTGGGTGCTTGTATACATGCATATTTGTGTATGCATTTGCGTGTACAGGGGGGGGTCATGCACCCCAAAAGGGGTGGGGGGGTGGGGTGGGCATTTCTAACCAAAAGGAGAGAGACTGTATCCTTCAAAACAACTTTTTTTGATAAGATTAGCTATGCACTTCAACAGTTGTGCAGTTAAGGCCCAATTAACAGTGTCGTGTCTTTCAGATGCTTCACTACAACAGTCAAGTTACCCTCACCCTGGGGTATGAATGTATAGCAATGGTCACCTATCATTCTGTAAACTCTAATGCATACATTCTGTCTCAAACATATGCCCCGTATGTACTTAGCCTTCGGCTACAAATATACTTGCACATAAATCACTCTATCTAACCCACAACACGTTAGTCACTACGGTTAGTCCACTTACATAGTTATAAACATACTAAAACATGCTCAAGTCAATTGTACTGTATCATCCAGAAAGCCATATGCATTGATGCGCTTTAGTATTATAATTCTGATAACATGGTAAAACAAAACCCCTACTATCAATGTTACACAACCCATAATTTGGAAAGACAGCCTTCAATGCTCCACGTTGAGTCCATCACTCAAATTCAAGACCCTCAACTTAGCACACACTGATACGGTTAGAACGTACATGTACAAACAGTTTATTCATCTTATATTCCCAGCATTAACTATTCTCATCACTTCTGGTAATGACAGATTGGTATCTCAATGCATTCGTAGTCTAAATTACTATACATTTCGCAGTGGGCAGACCACCACAATCAACATGGTACCCCAAATAAACCATTTTGGATAAGCCTAATTCAATCACGGGCACGGTTGACCACCCGCTCTTTCCCGGCACTCATCTTCTGGCGTGTCTTCTTGTTCTTCTTCAGATTGTGTTTCAGTTCGTCCTCCCAATGGCACATGTTCAAAGTGGATGGCCTTGATGATGTTTCTCACCTGAGCCTCCACTGTCCTTTACAGTCCATTATGTCTTGTCCATTTTCCTACCAGTACACCAGCAGCATGAAAGAAGTCTGGACAGGATCTCTCTCCATGCTCACTCCACGTGGACTCATGTCACACTCCTGGGAGAAAGGGCATGAGAGAAAAGCAGGTTGATAACTTCAAACGGATGCTGTGTACAGGTTGCTGGTTCGGACTCAGGTCTCACCGTAGAAGTGGTGCAGGACAAGGTCGTAGTGAACTCATCTGTCACCATTTCTTCAGCTGGTTAGAGGGGGTGAGGTTCACACTGTTTTCGTCAATTTATTCCTTCCATCCATCAAGATACCACCTGGAGTCACTATCGCCATAACTTTGAGAGAGAACAGACCTAAAGAACAGTTTAAGACATTTCTGATTCTGGAAATCTAGACCAAATATTCACCCTATGACAAATTATTTCTTTATACCAACATTTCTAAGACAAATGTCAAAGAGCATAAACAACACACTTGTTGAAATAATGTTGCAAATCTGCTTATACTCCCTTATCATACTGGCGTCCTCCCCTCAGAGTTACGCCTTAGGGAGAAAACCCAACCATCCAGCAGACCCAATCTGGTGAGATTTGTCAAACAAAACAAAAACAAACACAACAACAGCGATACACTTCTTCATATAAACAGGAGGTGGGAAAAGCTTTGTGAAGAATGTTAAGAAACACATTTGCATTTTTACCAAAGGGTCCCAGGGGACCGATAATTAAAAACAAAAACACGGCCTGCTAAATCAAAAATAACCACATTAGAATAAGAAATCAATTTAGAATTACAACTCTTGATAAGTCCATAAGAAACATTTGTATCCCATAAGGTAATGGCAAAATAGACTAGAGACAGTTGTCCCTCATTCTCTCTCTCTTTTTTGTGTTCCAAATCACACATAGGACTATTGCTAAATTATAAAATTCTTCCTAATTATTAGTGTTTACATAGCCCATTTAAATTTCACCCAATGTCTCCAGTCTTTCTAGTTAGGGTGAACAGGCCTCACCAGGAAGTCAGAACAAAGGTCATTCAACCCCATTAAGTGTTTTCTTTCCATGTACCTCAGAAACCACTTAAAAACATTTCAAACATTTCCATCATTCTACGTACCCAGTTTACAACCAAATTAACTTCTCTAGAGTAGGGGGCAGCATTTTGAATTTTGGATGAAAAGCGTGCCCACATTAAACTACCTTCTACTCAGGCCCAGAAGATAGGATATGCATGTAAATAGTAGATTTGGATAGAAAACACTCTAAAGTTTCCAAAACTGTTAAAATAATGTATGTGAGTATAACAGAACTGATTTGGCAGGTGAAAAATGAAAAATGAGGGAGTAAGAGCAGTCTGAATGAGTGGACCCTGCCGTGTCACAGACCTTTTTCATGCGCACGACCGAGAGATTGCCTTTCTTGTTTACCTTTTATATTCACAACGTTATTGTCCGGTTGAAATATTATCGATTATTTAGGCTAAAAACAACCTGCGGATTGAATATAAACATCGTTTGACATGTTTCTATGAACTTTACGGATACAATTTGGATTTTTTTTGTCTGCCTGTTGTGACTGCGTTTGAGCCTGTGGATTGCTGAAGAAAACGTGCGAACAAATCAGAGGTTTTCGGATAAAAAGAGAGACTTCATTGAACAAAAGGAACATTTATTGACTAAATGAATGTCTTCTGAGTGCAATCATATGAAGATCATCAAAGGTAAGTGATTAATTTTATCTCTATTTCTGACTTGTGTAACTCTTCTACTTAGCTGGTTACTGTTTGTAATGATTTGTCTGCTGGGCTATGTTCTCAAATAATTGTGAGGTATGCTTTCGACGTAAAGCATTTTTGAAATCTGACACCGTGGTTGGATGCACAAGAAGTTAATCTTTAAACCTATGTAAAATAGTTGTATCTTTTCTGAATTTTTAAAATGAGTATTTCTGCATTTGAATTTGGCGCTCTGCAATCTCACTGGATGTTGACCAGGCGGGACGCGTCCCACATACCCTAGAGAGGTTTAAAAGACTCCACACAATAAATCAAACACTGTATTAACACCACTTAATAAATATTCCTAACAAGTGAGTTGTGTGTGCATGCTGGTGTGTCTGGTAAAACGTAGAGCAGAAACAAACATTTAGTTAGTTTTCACTTTGTTAAATCTTAAATCTTAATCAGTCCAAAAAGTTTTAAATTACAGTCAAAACAAACATGATAACTTCTGTTCACAGGGAGGACACTGTCCTCCCTCCACTGATTAACCGTTTTTGTCTTCTTGTGGCCTCTCCTCCCGTTCTTCAATTCTATACATCTATTCAGAATAAGACTAAATAAAATAAAAAGGTTTTCCTGAGTCTGCGAGGAGTGTTTGGTCGTGCCAAAGAACGCATTCTTCCTATTCGATCCCGTGTAATGTCCTTTGCGACCTCTGCTTTGTCAAATAGTTTACTAATGTGGGGTGATGTCTGGCATATGAGTTTCTTTGTCTTTTTACCACAATAAAACATGTACTACAAACTGTCCCAACACAGAACCCTCAAATGCACAAACTTGATGCAAAGTAATAACAATACTTTTCCTGTCATAAATTTAGCCAATTTCAAGCTCTATTGCCCCTACACTCACTTTTCCAATGACCATCGGCTCCACACACTCCACTTCAGTATTTTTACGCTACCCCCGCAATATCCGTTTTGATAACAGGTTTCAAACCTGCCATCAAAGCAGACGTACACGTTCCATCAATGTACTCACCCAATGTTTTTGCAGCTGTGTTCGAACGGTGTGTTCGTAAATTCAGACCGTTCAGACCGCCTTTGTGTGGGTCACAAAGGCAGTCAAGCAGTCAAGTAGCTTGCTAGCTACTTCCAGACACAAATAAAAGAACACCTCACTCTGACCACTTTACTCACCCTAGCAGAGCTGGTTAAGCTTTTTACATGTTATCGAAAGCGTTGGTGACTAACTGTTTTGCTGGCAACAATTTAATTACGTTATTTTTCCCCCAATGTTTACTGACACCGGCCATATTCAATGGGTCCGTAAATTCAACAGTTATTCTACACTCTGGTACATTCAGACGAGACTGCTCTGAAATCGGAGCCGATAGCCAGAGCTAATTTACAAAGCACCCCAATTAGCAATGTCCATTGAGAACACACAACGACTATGCCCTTTAGCTAAGCTAAGAATCACGTGAACAATCAAGTCAATAGCCATTGTGTAGTTATATAGCATATAGTTAATATACTGGCAAATTTGATGTATAAGTAGCCAACTGACGTTAGGTAGCTAGCATTTGCTACCTTTGTTGATAGAACGCTAACATCAAAACGCTAGTGTATTGAGCTTTGGATTTTTCTTTCATTTCATTGTGTCAATTCACAATAGCATCCCTGAATTCTTTATTAGATTGGAATTTTCCGTCAGCAGGGAAATGCTGGACAATTTGATCCATAATAAAACATTTTCCCATATTAGCGGCTTAGCTATAGTTTATTACTCGCCCCCCTCTCCATGCCATCCTGCTGTGGGGCGACCAGTCCAAGTCTCTCCAGGTTCTCATCGACTCGGGGGCCAATGTGAGTCTCATGGATGTTACCCTGGCATTCGAGCTGGGCATCCCCACTCAACTCTTCTCCATTCCCATGTGTGTTAGAGCACTGGACGGGCGCTCTATAGGCCAGGTCACCCACCAGACCACCCTTGTCAACCTATGAGGGTCGGGGAACCGCAACGAGACGATCCAATTCCTGCTGGTTGAGTCTCCGCAGGTTCCCGTGGTATTGGGATTCTCTTGGCTCAAGCGACACAATCTCTCCATTGATTTGGCTAATGGTGCCATTGTGGGCCGGAGCCCGTCCTGCTACACTCATTGTCTGAAGTCTGCTCTGCCTGCCCCGGGACATCTTCCTGGGGGCTTGGAAATTGCCCCAGACATCTCTGCCTGCTCAACAGAGTACCAGGACCTCTGGGAGGGGTTCAGTAAAGCCCGGGCCACTTCGCTTCCGCAGCACCGACCGGTATCCAAGAAGCTCAAGCCTGAGGCGCTGGCACGCCGCTATAGTGCAGCGGCTACTAGCCCAGAAGCCGAGACCTTTCCCCACCACTCCAAGATCATTAGCCCCTCTGCTGTTCGTCCTCTGTTGCCCTGTAACCTCCGTATTTTTCCTACCTTTTCTGTGTCTAGTAATAAAACCATGTCTGACTGCCCCTTGTCTCCTGTTTCCAGGCCCACCCCTCTCCCTCGTCTCATCGACGGCTGACCGACGTACATGGTGAGACGCCTCCTGAAGTTTCGACCTCAGGTTAGGGGATCCCAGTACCGGGCTGACTGGGAGGGTTATGGCCCGGAGGAGAGGTGCTGGGTCTCCGCTAGAGACATCCTGGACGCCAGGTCGCGTCCCTAGAGGAGGGGGGGCAGGGGGGATGGTACTGTCACGCCCTGATCTGTTCCACCTGTCCTTGTGTTTGTCTTCACCCCCTCCAGGTGCCGCCCATCTTCCCTCTGTGTATTTATACCTGTGTTTTCTGTCTGTTGCTAGTTCGTCTTGTTTGTTCAAGCCTACCAGCATTTTGTCTCAGCTCCTGTTTCCCTAGTCTCTCTTTTCTCGTCCTCTTGGTTTTTGACCTTTGCCTGTCCTAACCCTGTACCCACCCACCTGACCACTGCCTGTCTCTGACCCTGAGCCTGCCTACCGTCCTGTACCTTGGCCTCTGCTCTGGATTATTGACCCCTGCCTGCCTTGACCTGTCGTTTTCCTGCCCCTGTGGTTATAATAAACATTGTTACTTCACACAGTCTGCACTTGGGTCTTACCTTGATTCCTGAAACTGTGTGTGTGTGTGTGTGTGTGTGTGTACGTTCCTTTGTGCTTCTGTGTTTGCCTGCACATGTGTGTGTTCTTTGTGTGTGTGTGTGTCTTGCACTTATACTCAACTCTTTAATGTCCTCTCTTGTCAGTCTCTTCTCTCCTTCCTTTCATTGCTGTGCTTGACACTAGCCCCCCTTCATGCCATGAGCTGGCAGTACCAAGGCCATGGCCTAGCATTGACATCATTGTCAACCTTCAACAGAACACAACCTATAGATTTACTGGTGTGAGGCACCCAATTATGGCAACTCTGTGTCCATGGTAACAATCATAAGGAAACAGATTAGATAGAGATAGAATGAGCAATACAATTGGTCTTGACCCTGAACTTAAGAAATCCTTCAAATTCTCTCTCTCCATCTCTCCATCTCACTCTCTCTCTCTCTCTCTCTCTCTCTCTCCCTCTCGCTCTCTCTCTCTGTCTCTCTCACTCTTTCTCTCTGTCTCTCTTCTTGCGCCCCCAAAATAAATAGATTATATAATTAATGATGACTCCCTCCATAGAACATTAAAACCACAGGCAGACCTTTCCAATTTTCTACAGGGCAAATACAGATCAGAATACTAAATGGGAAATTGCATCTAAATTCCAGATTGCCCCTTTGAAATTAATTTCCACGACAGGAGGTCTGGTCTCTGATCAATTGTATGTAATAGCTAGGAGTAAAACACACACAGGGGGTCAGGGAATTGGCTGTGCGTGTATTCTATGTGGTTTTGTGTGTGTGTGTTTCTGTGGTGTATGTGTCAATGCTTCCGTTGGCGTGTGTATGTCGTTGCTCCAATCCGTGCGTCAGCCAGCCCTCGTCCACAAAGCTTTGATGTCCGCCGCCTATAGTCCCATTGGGTTCTGGGAAAGGAGGAGCTGTGCGTCTGTGATGCTTTGAAACCCGTCGCAGCCGTAGTATCTAAGCCAGACGTAATTGGATCGGGGGTATATCAGTGATAGCAAGGATGGAAGAATTGTGCCGCTGTGATTTGGTGGACCAATTAAACTGCTTCCTCCCTACCATTCCAAGAAGCTCATTTATTCCTCCAAGGGTTGACGTTTGACTTGTAAGTCACATGGCAGAATAAGTTACTTCATAGGGTTGGAAGCTGTGCACTGTTAGGTGGTAATGTACCAGGGAACCATTTAGCCTTGTCCATCACTGGACAAGGCTAAATTACTGAGCTGTGAACTACCTCCTCCACTACTTTAGATCCTCCATAGGGTTGGAACTAGCTGTGTTGGTCTACGTTGCTTCTTCCTAGAACAAGTCCTGTTCCAGCATGCATCAGTAAGCTGCTGAATTTCCTTGCATCTCCTGTGTCATTGACAAGCACACATCCGATGGGTCATGGTGAGCGTGTCAGTGGTGTCAGTGTTCCAGTCTTCATCCTTGCTGAGCGGCCTTTCAGGTTATATTGATATAGGACTCGTTTTATTATATACACTGCTCAAAAAAATAAAGGGAATACTTAAACAACACAATGTAACTCCAAGTCAATCACACTTCTGTGAAATCAAACTGTCCACATAGGAAGCAACACTGATTGACAATACATTTCACATGCTGTTGTGCAAATGGAATAGACAACAGGTGGAAATTATAGGCAATTAGCAGAACACCCCCAATAAAGGATGGTAGCATGAGACGGAGTCTACAAGAAGGTTTGCTGTGTCTGTCAGCGCAGTGTCCAGAGCATGGAGGCGCTACCAGGAGACAGGCCAGTACATCAGGAGATGTGGAGGAGGCCGTAGGAGGGCAACAACCCAGCAGCAGAACCGCTACCTCCGCCTTTGTGCAAGGAGGAGCAGGAGGAGCACTGCCAGAGCCCTGCAAAATGACCTCCAGCAGGCCACAAATGTGCATGTGTCTATTCAAACGGTCAGAAACAGACTCCATGAGGGTGGTATGAGGGCCCGACGTCCACAGGTGGGGGCTGTGCTTACAGCCCAACACCGTGCAGGACGTTTGGCATTTGCCAGAGAACACCAAGATTGGCAAATTCGCCACTGGTGCCCTGTACTCTTCACAGATGAAAGCAGGTTCACACTGAGCACATGTGACAGACGTGACAGAGTCTGGAGATGCCGTGGAGAATGTTCTGCTGCCTGCAACATCCTCCAGCATGACCGGTTTGGCGGTGGGTCAGTCATGGTGTGGGGTGGCATTTCTTTGGGGGGCCGCACAGCCCTCCATGTGCTCGCCAGAAGTAGCCTGACTGCCATTAGGTACCGAGATGAGATCCTCAGACCCCTTGTGAGACCATATGCTGGTGCGGTTGGCCCTGGGTTCCTCCTAATGCAAGACAATGCTAGACCTCATGTGGCAGGAGTGTGTCAGCAGTTCCTGCAAGAGGAAGGAATTGATGCTATGGACTGGCCCGCCCGTTCCCCAGACCTGAATCCAATTGAGCACATCTGGGACATCATGTCTCGCTCCATCCACCAACGTCACGTTGCACCACAGACTGTCCAGGAGTTGGCGGATGCTTTAGTCCAGGTCTGGGAGGAGATCCCTCAGGAGACCATCCGCCACCTCATCAGGAGCATGCCCAGGCGTTGTAGGGAGGTCATACAGGCACGTGGAGGCCACACACACTACTGAGCCTCATTTTGACTTGTTTTAAGGACATCACATCAAAGTTGGATCAGCCTGTAGTGTGGTTTTCCACTTTAATTTTGAGTGTGACTCCAAATCCATGGGTTAATAAATTTGATTTCCTTTGATCATTTTTTTGTGATTTTGTGTCATGCACAAAGTAGATGTCCCAACCGACTTGCCAAAACTATAGTTGGTTAACAAGAAATTTGTGGTGTGGTTGAAAAACTAGTTTTAATGACTAAGTGTATGTAAACGTCCGACTTCAACTGTACACTACCGTTCAAAAGTTTGGGATCACTTATAAATGTCTTTGTTCTTGAAAGAAAATAAAAAAATGTGTCCATTAAAATAACATGAAATTGATCAGAAATACAGTGTAGACATTGTTAATGTTGTAAATGACTATTGTAGCTGGAAACGGCAGATTTTTTAATTGAAAATCTACGTAGGTGTACAGAGGCCCATTATCATCAACCATCAATCCTGTGTTCCAAATGCACATTGTGTTAGCTAATCCAAGTTTATCATTTTAAAAGGATAATTAAATCATTAGGAAACCTGTTTGCAATTATGTTGGCACAGCTGAAAACTGTTGTTCTCATTAAAATAGCAATACAACTGGCCTCCTTTAAACTAGTTGATTATCTGGAGCATCAGCATTTGTGGGCTCGATTACAGGCTCAAAATTGCCAGAAACAAAAAACTTTCTTCTGAAAGATGTCAGTCTCTTCTTGTTCTGAAAAAATGAAGGCTATTTTGTGAGTCGTGACACCTCTGTCCAAGCAGTTGTTAGCTTGTCTCCATGGCAATGGCATAAAACCATATCTGATGCAGATATATTTTGACATTGAGTATATTGGAGGATATGAATAGATCTGATTGGTTAATGATTTTCCAAGATGAGGCTTTTTCAGTGTGCTGGGTGATTTTGTTGAACTGAGCGGTTGTTTTTCCTTCCGTGTGGAAGTTGTACAGTACGGCTCTCCACAGAGCAGGAGACAACCGATAAGCGTGTTTCCATTCACCGTTTTTATGCGAGTCAAGTCCGGAATATAATTACAAATAATTTGCAGACTGCATATTGACCGCAAGAAGCCCAAACAGATATGTTTGACAAAAACATAATAATTTCAAACCTTGCTGTCACGTTCTGACCTTTATTTCCTTTGTTTTGTATTTATTTAGTATGGTCAGGGCGTGAGTTGGGTGGGCAGTCTATGTTTGTTTTTCTATGTTTTGGGGCATTTCTATGTTTCGGCCTAGAATGGTTCTCAATCAGAGGCAGGTGTCATTAGTTGTCTCTGATTGAGAATCATACTTAGGTAGCCTGGGTTGCACTGGTTGTTTGTGGGTGATTGTCTATGTTAGTGGCTTGTGTCAGCACAGGTCTAATTTGTAGCTTCACGGTCGTTTATTGTTTTGTATGCAGTGTTCAGTACTTTCTTTATTAAATACTCACTATGAACACATACCATGCCGCGTTTTGGTCCTCCGATCCATCTCGCCTCTCCTCTTCAGATGAAGAAGAGGACGACCGTGACACTTGCTTACATTTGTATACGAACACGTCGTGCCTCTATAATGCTTGGGAATACTTGGGAACAGATGTCTTATATTAAATCTATAGATGTTTCACTTTGTCGGCTTGGGTATCCAAACTAGCGACCTTTCGGTTACAGACCCAATGCTCTAACCGCTAAAGTACCTGCCGCCCTAGGCTACCTGCTGCCCTATTATAGAACTCAGAAATTATTATGAGGTATTTTTAGGAAGACAATTTCTTAGAAATAGCAAGATGATTGACATTTGCTTAATTTATGTGTCAAAATGTCCCTCTTATGTGATTGACACACCTCAAGTTCTCAAATTGTCACAACGATCCAGCAGACAAATATCATCGCCATGGTCTCCCTCTGGCAGTTGCTTTTCATAGACAAATGTAATGACAGGTCATTGGTTTGATAACTGGATGTTCCCACTAGCCAGAGAGGATCACAGATAGATTGTGGTCAGCTTTTTGATGAAAACGCCATCATAAAGTGAAGATGGAAGGATGAGATGTGACGACAGAAAGTGCTACAGGATGTGTGGTTGCGGTTGTTTTGATCTCTTGAGAGATTGCTTGTGAGCCCCAATGAGCCTTTTGAAGCCTGTGTGTGTGTGTGTGTGTGTGTGTGTGTGTGTGTGTGTGTGTGTGTGTGTGTGTGTGTGTGTGTGTGTGTGTGTGTGTGAGAGAGCTCGTGTGTGTGACTCTGGCCAGTGGGCACAGCTCTGTCTTTGATGCCCTAGTTGTTAGAGTAGTGCTCAAACACACAACATTAGTGATTCCGAGTCCATCACACCACCAGGGACAAGTATCAGGAACTAGAGGGAGTATGGGAGGACAAAATGTTCAGAGGCAGAGTTCAAAGGCAGCTGTGGCATTGCGAGTCAATGACACTGAACCGGGGACCTCTTAGATGTTGTGTAGAACAGCGTCTAAGAGGCCTATGAAGCCCGTGGCAGGAGAGACATCCCGAGAGAAATGTCACAAACTAAATGGAACTTCTCACATTTATCTGTGTCACTGCTATTCTCTCTGTGCCCGTCTGTAAGAGCTTGAATGCCACAGGTACCAAGTAAAGCTTGATGGCAGAATGTGACTGAAGTATTCCATCTTCTTTTATCACACAAGACATCACAAGCAAACTTGTCTGAGAAACTCTGTCAGACAGCCTTTGGACTTGAACAATGAACATTCACTGTCCAAGTTCAGTGGTTGTCATGACGCTGTCAAAAATCCTAGAAACTCTCCTATTTTACTCTTTCAGTAGAGATCAGTAGAGCTTGAGGATGTGATGCTTTCGGGTTTGGTCCTCCAAGCAAAGTGATCTGATGGAAAGTGACAAAGTTGTCCGAGGTAGAAACAACAGAACCCAACGGTATCTTGTAGCTATAGCTGTTGTCTATTGAATAGATAGCACAGTTGGCATACAGGATGCAATGGGTTTATTACTTAAGCAATAAGGCATGAGGGCGTGTGGTATATGGCCAATATACCACGGCTAAGGGCTGTTCTTATGCACGACGCAATACGGAGTGCCTGAATACAGCCCTTAGCCGTGGTATATTGGCCACATACCACACGCCCTCATGCCTTATTGCTCTTATAAACTAGTTACAAACGTAATTAGAGCAGTAAAAATAAATGTTCGTCATACCCGTGGTATACAACTGTCAGCCAATCAGCATTCAGGGTTTTAAAACACAGGTTTTGATACGTGGCATGTACAAAACATGTATAGATTGTGTATAAATCATGTGTAGATAGCTGTAGCGCAGAAGACTGGAGAGTCTATTTAATTGTATTCAATTGTATTTCACTCTATTCTATTTGTTTCTATTCTAGCCCAGGGCTATTCCTTTGTGGTCCTGGAGGACCGTTCTCATTATTTCCCTTCTAATCAGGACCTAATTCATATGTGGGGGCAGTGACGTCAACAAGCACAGATTGATCTCGAAAACATTCACATACACTCACATTCGTACCCTGCTTCCCCCAAACAGACTGTACACCACATTACTCAGAGGATTGGACCCCCAGTGACATCACCAAACACAGATGGATCTACAGTATATACCATTCACACATAGACACTCATGTTTACCTCCTCTTCTTCCCTGTAACCAAACATAGGCACTGTAGCACTGTATCACTCCAAGGAATTGTATTACATTTCACATACAGGATTGTGAAACCCCAGTGACATCAATAAACACAGTTTTGTATTGCATTACATGTACTGTAGGCCATACTTGGTAGGAGAAAATCTGCCAGGATGGGAGCTGAAGCAGTTCATTTTGATATCGTCAATGACCTGAGTGGTGTGGGGGTCAGCATCACGGTCACAGGGATGAAGCAAGAAGGTCACAGCCAGGGGGGAATTGTGGGTTATGATCAGACCGTTTAGCAGTGCAGCTCGCCGTCCCCGAAATCCACAGGCGTCCGTAGCGCAGCCTCCTGACTTTGACAGATACTCCTCCACTACCAACAAGTAGCACCCACCTGGCACCAGAAAGCTCACTACTCATCAATATTCCAGAGTAGCTATTACGGCCCTCAAGCCTCTGCCATTAGGCAAGCCTTCTCCACTGACCTTTTGCTTCAGACTTCTCCTCAACCTCAAGCCCGGGCATTTTAAAACAAATCACTGCTATTTACTGTAATTAATCATTTAGCTAGCTAGCTAGCTAGCAAAACAACAAACTGTGTGTGTGACTGTTATGTACAGTAGATTTAAGATCACTCATATTTAACCACCTTCCCCCCTGAACCAAAGGGTTGTATTACATTCTACATACAATACTATCCAACCAGGCTTCATCAGAGGTTTTGTAGTAGTCTGTAGTGTATTCACCAGTTAGCCCGAATCCCAGTGAACCTGAAAACTGATTTGTCTCTCATTACCAGAGCAGAAAAGGAGCAGCTTCTCTCCCTCCATCCCAAGCCAGACCGGAACCATCACCATTAGCTAGCACAGCCATGGGAGAGGGCTGGGATTGGGGAGAGGAGAGGGGACACACGTTTGGGAGAGAGAGGCACACAACAGTGCAGCACAATAACAGTTCAGCACTACACAGCGTTTTTCGATTCATTGAAACCCATAGAAGGAACAATCTAATTGGCCCATGTAGTCCGCTCTGGAACCCATCTCCCTGGTAGTTGTAGATAGAATAAAACAGTCCCCTATCCCCATCCTCCTATTCACCCACATACAGTACCAGTCCAACATTTGGACACACCTACTCATTCCAGGGTTCTTCTGTATTTTTTACTAGTATCTACATTGTAGAATAATAGTGAAGACATCAGAACTACGAAATAACACATATGGAATCATGTAGTAACCAAAAAAAGTGTTGAACAAATCAAAATATATTTTATTTTTGAGATTCTTCAAAGTAGCCACCCTTTGCCTTGATGACAGCTTTGCACACTCTTGGCGCTCTCTCAACCAGCTTCTCCTGGAATGCTTTTCCAACAGTCTTGAAGGAGTTCCCACATATGCTGCACACTTGTTGGCTGCTTTTCCTTCACTGTGTGGTCCAGCTCATCCCAAACTATCTCAAATAGGTTGAGGTCGGGTGATTGTGGAGACCAGGTCATCTGAAGCAGCACTCAATCACTCTCCTTCTTGGTCAAATAGCCCTTACACATCCTGGAGGTGTGTTGGGTCATTGTCCTGATGTCCTAATGAAAAACAAACGATAGTCCCACTAAGCGCAAACCAGATGGGATGGAGTATCACTGCAGAATGCTGTGGTAGCCATGCTGATTACGTTTGCTTTGAATTCTAAATAAATCACTGACAATGTCATCAGCAAAGCACCCCCACACCATCACACCTCCTCCTCCATGCTTTACGGTGGGAACCACACATGCGGAGATCCTCCGTTCACCTCTCACAAAGACACAGCGGTTGGAACCAAAAATCTCAAATTTGGACTCATCAGACCAAAGGACAGATTTCCACCGGTCTAATGTCCATTGCTTGTGTTTCTTGGCCCATGCAAGTCTCTTGTTCTTATTGGTGTCCTTCAGTAGTAGTTTCTTTGCAGCAATTCAACCATGAAGACGTTGAGGTGTGTCTGTTACCTGAACTCTGTGAAGCATTTATTTGGGCTGCAATTTCTGAGGCTCGTAACTCTAATAAAATTATCTTTTGCAGTAGAGGTAACTCTGGGTCTTCCTTTCCTGTGGCAGTCCTCATGAGAGCCAGTTTCATCATAGCGCTTGATGGTTTTTGCGACTGCACTTGAAGAAACTTATCAAAGTTATTGAAATGTTCCGTACTGACTGACCTTCAATACTTAAAGTAATGATGGACTGTCATTTCTCTTTTCTTATTTAAGCTGTACTTTCCATAATATGAACTTGGTCTTTTACCAAATAGGGCTATCTTCTGTATACCACCCCAACCTTGTCACTACACAACTGATTGGCTCAAATGCATTAAGAATGACCTGTTAATTGAAATGCATTCCAGGTGACTACCTCATGAAGGTAGTCACCTCATGAAGAAAATAGTAACATTTATGAAAAACCGTTGAATGAGTAGGTATGTCCAAACTTTTGACTGGTACTGTAGATACACACACACACACACACACACACACACACACACACACACACACACACACACACACACACACACACACACACACACACACACACACACACACACACACACACACACACACATACACACACACACACACACTTCAAGAGCAGTGTAGGCTGCTGAAGGGAGGATGGCTTATAATAATGATTGGAGCAATGCAAAAGGAATGGCATTGGATGTTGTTGATACCTTTCCACCTATTCCACTCCAGCCATTACCACATGCCCGTCCTCCCCATTTAAAGCTGCCATCTATCTCTTGTGTTCAAGAGGGTGGTCCTTGGCAACCTGGAGGTTCAACTGGTTGGATGCCATGCGGCTTAGGTCACATTACCCCAGAGAGGTAGCGATTCTAGTGGAGATCTTTCCACCGGTGAGTGTGTGTTGCATAGGTTATGTGACCCAGAAAGGCATGGTTTCCACCCAGACAGAGGTAGTGCCTGTTTGTGTAGTGTGAGAGAGAGAGAGAGAGAGAGAGGGAGAGAGAGAGAGAGAGAGAGAGAGAGAGAGAGAGAGAGAGACAGAGAGAGAGGGAGAGGGAGAGGGAGAGGGAGAGGGAGAGCCTCCTCTCCTCTGCCTAGCAAACAGGAGGTGTGAGAAGAGAAGGTGAATCACTGTGTTATTCAAAGCTCCTGTCAAATCACATGTAGTCACAATGGCTCTTTGTGGTGTTCCTAGCTGGAGTTGAGTGGCTGCACACTCACTATTCCCTTTATGCCCATTCCCAACAAAGAGACACACATTGTAGAGATGATAGGTACCAAGTGTCAGAGAGGGAGCGATAACCGGATAAACCACACTGAAATATTTTAGAGATTGAAGAAGAAAAGGCAAGTAAGTGGTTGTCCCAGAGAATCTATCTCGTCTTGTCGTTTAATTACCAAATTGCTCTCATGATGAGCTCTGAAGATGTGTCTGATTGCATGAGGGCATAAGGGGATTGGCGGCTCAGAAATGGCTGCTATTTTTAATCTCCTCTCCCAATCTCTGTTCCTGGTGGACCTTTCATTATAGCCCCATTAAGGTGTGTCACCATGTCACCCCTCTTTATAGCACTCCACCTGGACCGCCTCATTTACGTATTCCAATGGCTTCTGAATGCTGTGTGATTGGGTGATTGAAACTACAGTTGGCATGGCACCATCTCTCTGTGTTACTCTTTCTGGATCACCTGGATTGGCTGATTAACATAATTCGAATGGATTTTGGAAGTTACCGACCTTGTGCGAATGGATGACCTGAGCTGCAGTAGGCGTGGCTCCACTACCACTTCTCTGGGTCCTCTTCCTCCGCCTTCACGGATAGAGAGATACTTAGACTGATCGATCGGCTTAGACTGGCAATTCCCCAGACATGCTGCAACGCTGCCACAGGCCTCGAAGCTACTGAGAGACATCCACGGGGGAGATCCCTAGAAGAATGAGAGAAAGAGGGTGGCAAAGAGAGAGAGAGAGAGAGAGAGAGAGAGAGGTTGGGGTACAGAGGGAGTAAAGGAAGAGAGAGAAAATGGCACACAGAAAAAGAGAGATAGAGAAAGAGATGACAGGTGTGCGAGGGGGAGGAAGGGAGAAAAGGACAGGGTAGGAGAGAGAGATACTCTATTTTCCCTGAGTGGGAGTCAGTATGAAACTGGTCCTTTGGTGTATCCTGCTTACCTCAGGCAGTAGAGCTATCTTACTGTCAGCCACCAGGCTCTAGGTACTGAGCACCAGGCGTACAGCCCACGCAGGAGGAACTGCCCTGGGCTTGCCTTCTGGTGGTACTAACAGACTGGAGAGATTATGCACACTCACACACACTCCCCGTCGTAGGCTTGCAAACACGCACGCACGTGCACACACACAAACACACACGCACACAGACACACACCGGACGCAATACCACACTACCTCATTGTGATTCGTCTTCACAGTGTCTTCATACTGATTTCAATTGCTTGAACTGTTAGCTACCGTTTGAGTTGTTCCGCTGGAGAGCAGAGTAGCAAGTTTAATCAATAGATACACGATGTGTAACCCTGGCTAATATGGCTGTGATGTTGAATTTGTGTTAAGAGATTCGTTTACCGTCCATTGAGGGCTCTACTAAGTGGCTGCATCATCTCACATGGAATTGATCAGTAATTCTTCCAAACAACCATATTAGCCTAGTTTGTACAATTGATTTTACTGTAGACCTACTAGAGTTGAAAGCCTCATGAAACAAGATCTATAATTGGTTTTGAATATGATGCTTTTAGGGCCGCTATTTGTAAATATTAAGAAGCAATGGATGTCATGATGCACTCATCTCCTGGCATGTATTCTTTCTTATACAATGGATCCTGAGTGGCGCAGCGGTCTAATGCACTGCATCACAGTGCTAGAGGTGTCACTACAGACCCGGGTTTGATCCGGGGCTGTATCACAACCTGCCTTGATAGGGAGTCCCGAGGGTTAGGGAGGGTTTGGCCTGGGTATGCCGTCATTGTAAATAAGAATTTGTTCTTAATTGACTTCCCTAGTTAAATAAAGGTTAAATAAAATATACAAATTAAATACCACTTCTCTTCCCTATGCTTGAGGTCTGGCGGTAAGGTTCATTCTTCTAGTTGGTTGTCGCCATCTAGTGGACTAATATGGAGTTCACAGCTTAATAAAAAACTGCATCTGCAAGTTGGGGGCAAGTGAGGGATGAGAGATTTATTCTGTTTTCGCTGAGCTCTGTATTGATGCATGATATCAGTGTTACTAAAGTATGTATACGTTTTGCATGAGTAGTGGTCTCAAACTCCCGGCTGGCGGACCACATCAGGCCCACATTGGGACCACTGTACTAAAGTCATTTTATTCTCCTCTCTCCTCCATCTCTATCCCACATATGGTTTTCATGTGAAGTCCACCCATGGCCTTATATAATGAATATTATCTTTCTGTAGAGAATGGGTTAAAATGTCTGTACCAGGAATCTTCAAACCCTGTTCCTAGAGAACTACCATTCTCTAGCAGCGAAAACCTACAGGAGGGTAGCTCTCCAGGAACAGGGTTGGAGAGCCTGGTCTGTACAATATAACGACTCTGAGTGCAATGTTTCCTCAATTAGCTCTTACAGTCTCACGTCAGAATTTAAAGTTCATCCATGTTTATCAAACGTCAAATATCGAAGTTGTTGCAAAAGTGTTTAAGGTTAAGTTTAGACTTTACATTCAACATCTTAAGGTTAGGCATTAAATCTGAATGTTTAAGATAAGAGTTAAGGTTTGGGATAGGCTTAAAGCAAAAATCTCAAAAACAACACAATGCCCAAGCGACACTGATATTCTACTTAAAGGTAACAGGTAAGCTTTCCACATCATCTCTCAATGTTCTCAGACATGGTTGGCACGTCGAATACGGACTTATATCACGGGTGTCCGTCCTGGCTGGTTTCCCCTCTGTTGCCAGTCAGCTGTTGAACCTTTGACCCCGGAGCCACTTTGTCAGATCCACTCTGCTGTTCCAGACCAGACAGATTGACTGTAGTGAATGACAGATTGACTGTGTTGAATAACTATGCCCTGCTTTTACCCTCTGGGTATCTGTACACCCAGAGTGTGTACATCGTCAACATAAAACTTTAATCCTCGCATCACTGTAAGACGCCTTGGATAAAAGCGTCCGCTAAATGGGCATATATTATATTATTATATATTATATTATGGGAGACCAGCCAGCCAATCAATCAATGTATTAAGAATCACAGTGCTTCCACAAGCCAGCAGGGGGTGGTAAACAACCCGTAAATCCCTATTCATCTCTATCACCTGGCTGTTTCTCTGGTTCTCTGGGTCATATTAATTAGTGCACACTGTTTTTAAAGAACGTACCAAAACACTTTGCAATGGAAAAGGAACACAGGTGTTTCTTATTAGACAAGTCCAGGGAGAACCCTCCCTGTTTCAGTTAGTTTTCTTCTGTTTGGTTCCTAATGAATACGACCCTGGTTCTCTGGTTCTCTCTCTCTGTCACACTGTTGGCTTCTGCTGTTGTGGAACAAATGAGAGAACTGCTGGGGGGTTCAATTACTAATCAGTAGTGGGCAGATTAACATCCAATTGGAGCTGGGCTGGAGTGACATGAAAAATGAAGCCAGCTTCATGAAGCCAGCTTGATTTATGCAGCTACAGTAGGAGCATGTGTTGTTGTGTATGTTGTCACCTGATAGTGCTACTGCCATGCCCGTGTATTAAATAATATAAGCCTAATATAATAATAAGAATAAAGAAGAAGGAAAAAGATCAATAGAAATGAATAAACAGTGGACCCATTCATATTCTCTATTTTCAGTTTCTTAGATATAATGTGTTTATTGTCCTGTTTCGTTGAGACACAATGTGAGTGCCTGGAATGGAATAATCTCAATGCCCCCCCCCCCCCCCCCCCCCCCCCAAAATAATCTAATTTTGTTTACGAGTGGAAAATCCTGTTTGGAGCCTGCCGCCTCCTCTTTGTGCTGGTTGTCTTATGGCACGAGGCAAAACGCACACGCACGCACGCACGCACGCACGCACGCACGCACGCACACGCACGCACGCACGCACGCACGCACGCACACACACACACACACACACACACACACACACACTAACACACACACACACACCAACACACACACACATGAAGAAGACAGCCTCACTTAGGGCTGGCGCCCAAATCACTACACTACCGGAACAATTGAATTTAAGAGCAGAGATTGCAGGGCATGTTATTTTACTTCCCATAGATGAGATAGGCCTGTCCTCGGTTGAAGCTGAGATCGTTGATAGGAGAAACAGCGCCACTGGTCTCCCTAGGCACATTTGTTCTTGTTCTTGTTTTGAGGAAATGAGCCACCAGCACAAAGCGGTAAAAAGGAAATCGTAGTCTTGGTGCAACAATGTTCGAGGGAAGAAAACATTGTTCGTTGTTTGAAGCAACGTCTTTCTTGGTATCGCAAATGGACGTTTCACCGTTATGGATTCCAGCTTTAATGCAGATAGGCCTATGAGGTATGGATGACTTTAAAATAATAATTATAGAGACAGATTCGGCACCCTATACACTATATAGTGCACTACTACCCAATTGGCTCTGGAAAGAAAGTAGTGCACTATAGAAGGAATAGGGTGCCATGTTAGACGAAGCAATATTGGGCGCCTGGCACCCTCAGGTGTATCCTTGTCAGTCATTGGGTCGCTGGGGCTCGGAGTGGGGTCACCTGACCAATCAGCTGTCAGCATTCCAGATGGCGCATTGGGAGGACGATGATTACTGTCATGACTTAAAATAACCCTCAGGTCAATGAACAGCCCATCAAACCATCATCATCTAGTGTTCTCTCTTGTGTCCTTTTTTCTCTCTCGAGTCCTTTTTCCCCTTGTTTTGTTCAAAAAATATTCAACAGCCAAACCATTATGCCATCGTCTCCTATGTGTTAAGAGCGCTGGACACTAGACAGCCTTTTACAGCTATATACAGTAGGCACCGTTATAACGCTGTGTGACAAAAAAATAGGTGTTCTGGATATAAGGTTGGACCAAGTCGTCTCATAATCAAGACTTTCTGTGTATTAATCAAAGCTCTTTAGAATCCCTCTTAAAAATAACTTCTTCCTTAGGGCCAAACTTAAGGTTATCCTTTTGTATGATGCCTGTATATACTCCTCCACTACTGTCTGGAACGGGCTCTTACTGGGAACACACACACACACACACATACACACACACACACACACACACACACACACACACACACACACACACACACACACACACACACACACACACACACACACACACACACACACATACACACACACACACACACACACACACACACACATACACACACACACACACACACACACACACA